>NC_089829.1:34563447-34813447 GCF_035046505.1 Tiliqua scincoides
AATATTATTATAATTATAGACGTGAATATAATTATCCAGTAGAGTGTATTTATGTACAACATATATACATTGAGTGTGTGTGCGCATATATATATATACACACACACACACACTTTATATATATATTCTGTATACGTATACAGTATTGTATACATTTACAGTGTATATATATATGTGTGTATCCAGGTCTACAGAGCTTGCGTCCTGAGTACACTTCTGTACTGCAGCAAGTCATGGACTCTTCGCTCACAACAGGAGAGAAAACTGAATGCTTTCCACATGCGCTGCCTCCGACGCATCCTCGGCATCACCTGGCAGGACAAAGTTCCAAACAACACAGTCCTGGAAGGAGCTGGAATCCCTAGCATGTATGCACTGCTGAAACAGAGACGCCTGCGTTGGCTTGGTCATGTCGTGAGAATGGATGATGGGCGGATCCCAAAGGATCTCCTCTATGGAGAACTCATGCAGGGAAAGCGCCCTACAGGTAGACCACAGCTGCGATACAAGGACATCTGCAAGAGGGATCTGAAAGCCTTAGGAGTGGACCTCGACAGGTGGGAAACCGTGGCCTCTGAGCGGCCCGCTTGGAGGCAGGCTGTGCAGCATGGCCTTTCCCAGTTTGAAGAGACACTTGGCCAACAGTCTGAGGCTAAGAGGCAAAGAAGGAAGGCCCATAGCCAGGGAGTCAGACCAGGGACAGACTGCACTTGCTCCCGGTGTGGAAGGGATTGTCACTCCCGATTCGGCCTTTTCAGCCACACTAGACGCTGTTCCAGAACCACCTTTCAGAGCGCGATACCAAAGTCTTTCGAGACTGAAAGCTGACAACTACCTATATATAATGGTATATATAGGTATATATAGGCCACCACCAATATATATAGACCACCTCTCTATAATGACCACCTCCTTAAGTTGACCCAATTTTCTAGGGCCTTGGGTTTTTCTAGACCTAATTTTCTAAAGCCTTTTTTTCCCGTATGTTGACCAATTCCTCCGGTCCCTTGGGTGGCCAACTTAAAGAGGCCGCTCCCAACTGCAGCCGCGAGGGGGACAGCCGTGCTGAAGTGCAGAGCGCCGTATCTCTATCTCTAGAATGCGCAGCCACCAGCAGACACAGACACATACGCACAAGAGGCGAAGCCACTCCTCCATTTCCCATCTCTATGGTCACACCTATAATTTGACGCATGCGCCTGGCGTCCTGCGCGCGTTTCCGGCATGGCTCACGTGCCCCTCCCCTTGGCCGTCTACGCCTCTGAGGGAGCAGTGCTGCGCATGCGCAGTCCATTCGGCGCGTGGGAGGCGGGCGAGCGAGCGGGTCGAGTTGGAGCAGCGTGTCGTTCTCGGGCTTGCCATGGAGGAGGATTCCTCGGGCCGGGCGGAGCGTGAGTGGGCTGGAGGGCGCGGGTGTCTGCCTCAGGCTGCACGCTGGCCATGCTTACCTGGCAGTAAGGCCCATTGACTATAGTTGGGCTTACTCCTGAGTAGACATGCATGGGGTTGGGTTCCGAGGCTGCAGTTCAAACCACAGTTACCTGGGAGTAAGGCCCATTGACTATAATGGGACTTGCTTCTGAGTAGACATGCATGCGCTTGGGTTCCGAGGCTACAGTTCAAACCACACTTACCTGGGAGTAAGGCCCATTGACTATAATGGGACTTGCTTCTGAGTAGACTTGCCTAGCTTGGGCTCCCTTTTTAGCACCCTGCCCACCCAGGTGCTGGCTTGTGAAACAGCATCTCTTACTGTGTACAAAAGACTCGTCTTCTCTGCCCCTCCAGATGTGCTCTACAGACCTCTTCTTCCGCAGACAGCAGCCCTGCTTGACATCCAGGTACTTTCTCATTCCTGCAACAGAGTGTATGAAAGTGGGACAAATCTGAATTGAAAAGAAGCCCAGCCCTTACTACGCACTTGTCCCAATTCCTCCTACTCCCTACCCGGACAAGCACATCCTGAACAAGCGCTTCGGAATTTGCATTCCCCCAGATTCCTGCCTGCCTGCCTGCCTGCCTCAGTCCTGCCTTTCATTATTGTCTGCAAGGTTCTGGATAGGACTTCATAGAATCATAGTGTTGGAAGGGACCTATAAGGTCATTTAGTCCAACCCCATACCTGTAGCAGGAAATCATCCTGGAGCAGTGCTTCCCAGACATTTTAGCACCGGGACCCACTTCTGAAAGCAACACTCTTTCAGGACCTATATGTAGCTTTATGAGCCTTTTTGGAAAAAGGAGATGTAAAAAGAAATTATTTCTTTATTTACACAGAATAATAACCCTCAAAAATGCTCAAACATTTATCTCCCTATATGTGCAAACTGCAGGAGCTCAGTGTGCAAGGAGCTGAGCTCTACGCTGTGCAAACAGCAGCTATATGATTTTTGAATAGCCTCAGTGCTTGAGGCAATTAGTTATCTGATCTTTCCATCACCCACATTTTCATTGGAGGCTCTGCTCAGCAGCTGTGGGACCCACCAAAAATCAGGTTGTGACTCACCAATTGTCCCAACCCACAGTTTGGGAACCACTATCCTAGAGCATCTCCAGCAGGTGCTGTCGAACCTCTGCTTGAAGATCTCCAGTGAGGTTAGAATCCACCACATTCTTTGACAATCTGTTCCACTGCCAAACAGCCCTGACCGTCAGGAATTTTTTCCTGATGTCCAATCAGAATCTCTTTTCTTGCAGTTTGTACCCATTGAATCTAGTTCTACTTTCAGAGGCAGTTGAGAACAAATTTGTCCCTTCTTCCATATGACAGGCTACGGGTATTTGAAGTGTATTATCATATCCCCCTCAGCCCTCTTCTCCAGGCTGAACAATACCAAGTTCCCTCAACCTTTTGTCATAGGGCTTGTTTTCCAGCCCTCTGGACTTAGTTCACCTGCTTTGCTCCTATGCATCTGGTTTTATTTTTATTCTTTTATGGTGCTTATGGTATATTTGATATTTCTTCTTTTGGCCCTCTTTTTATTTCAAGCTGAAAAATGGGCTACATACAAATTAAAATACGCTAAATTTTAGTGGCTTGCTTTAATGCTTGCTTCACAGGGTCCCTGCAGGAATGAGCAACATAAGAGGCCTCAGAACATTGTGGTGTGCGAAACTTAGAGAAAACCTTTTTGATTAAGGGGTGACTGTTTTCTTCCTGGCCAACCAGTTGGCTGTAGAATTGGAAACTTTTCAGAAGTTTGCAGGTCATCAAGAATTGGAGCAATGTTCAAATAACATGGAGAAATATATGCCTATTCAGGGCTGTGCCTGGAAATTAGAGTCCTAAATACACAGGCCTACAAAACTGAGGGTCAGAAAAATATTTCCCAAACTTTATGGTAGTTTGATATGATTTTGGGGTGCTGATTCCAAAAATGGCATCCGTTTTGCCCTATCACATCTAGTTTTGGAGACACAGCATAGCCTCTTTAGTGAATGGTTCAAGCAGCTTCCTCATGCGGAAGCCTACACCATGGCTTCCTCATGAGGAAGCTGCTTGAACCATTTACTAAAGAAGCTATGCCATTTTTGGAATCAGCACCCCAAATATACCCAGGGTGTTACGTTTAAGGAAGCAAAATGTGTGTTGGCCTGTGATATCGGTTGTTTTTAAGCTTTTGAAATTAACAGCAAATCCTACATTTTGGCAGTGTGCCTAACCCTCACTTTACCATTATTTCATAGCCACAAGGATCAAAGAAGGCGGAGGCCTTTGTGAAAGCATTTCTAAAGCGCAGCTTGCCTCGGAAAAGCGAGGAAGACATCCAAGACCGTTTACACCGAAAGGCTGTCGTTCTGGAGCACCCCCATAAAAGGCGGAAAAGGGTGAAGAGGAGGAAAGGGAAAGGATTCTCTGCCAAGCAGAGGAGAGAAATGCAGCTCTTTGAGATTAAACCAGAACAACAGAGGTAAGGGCACAGAAACTGTCACATTTGGTTAGCAGGAGTGGGAAGGTCAGCCCTCAAGTATAGGGGTGGACAGAAGGTATATCAGGATTGATCTCTGGGTGTTTGCAGAAGATTGGCAAGGGTTGCTAATTCCCAAAATCAAGTAAAAAAGAGTTCTCTGCTGTGACTGGTTGTCTGCTAATTGCTGATATTGATCTCTGTGTGTCTCGCCTGTTTAAATTAGTTGCCTTTGAACCAGGACTTTGTGCAACTCTGCTGGATGGTTTTAGAGCAGTGGTTTCCCAACTAGTGGGTCGCAACCCACCGGGGAACCAGAAGCAGGGCATTCCTGATTAAGGGGAGTGGCCCTGCTCTGATGGCAGCCATTGCCAAGGGGCTTATTTCTTACCTTGGGGACAGAGCTGGCCTCCTGCAGGTTCCTGGAGGCTTGCAACCTCCTCCAATGCTGATGTCCTCCAAGCCTTCTGTACACAATTCTTTTCTCTAATCAACAGCTACTTGAGTTTTAAGAGAAAATGGAAGTAGCTGCTGATCAGAGATAAGGATTGTTTACAGAAACCTTGGAGAAACATCAGAGAGAGAGCTGCAAGCCTCCAGGACCCTGCAGGGGGCGAGCTCTGCCCCCAAAGTAAGAAATAAGCCTCTTAGCAGCTGTGGCTCTGTGAAATCCTGATCTGTAATAGCTCAAACATGGACTTGTATATCCCGTGGTGTGCAGAAAGTAAAAGCTTCTTGTGCCATCATTTTGCATCTGCCTCCATCATTGCTACTCTCCTCCCAGCCACTATTTTGCACTTGGCTCCAGTTGATGGATCTTAGTGTTCTAGTAACAAGCCAAAGCCTGGAGTCTGCTCATCCCACTTTGGAATGTGGTTTCTCAGCCAACCAGGTCTGCACCCAGTTTGTCTCCATGAAGCAGTCCAAGGCCAGAAAGAAACAAGACCTCAATTTTTTAAAATGTTTTTATCTGATGTAGATATTTGTACTTGTCATCTCAACCACATTACCTAGCAGTGTGAGCAGATGAACCATTGCTAGTCTGACACCATGGCAAGAATTTTCAAAGCTCCCCATGTTGCTCGGATGCTGTACAGTTTTGTTTTTAATGGAGTCATTAAAATCATTTAGCCAATAGCCAACTGGGTGTAAAGAAATTCAGAGATCGTTCACATCTGCATGAATAAAGTCCTAGTCTTTCCTCATGTTTCTAAGTGAAGAGTGTTGTTTGAGAACTGATTTCACTATCAGTTACTGCTTTAGAACAGGGGTGCCCAAACCCCGGCCCTGGGGCCACTTGCAGCCCTCTAGGCCTCTCAGTCTCCAATGAGCTTCTGGCCCTCTGGAGACTTGTTGGAGCCCACACTGGCCCGATGCAACTGCTCTCAGAGTGAGGGCAACTGTTTGACATCTCACGTGAGCTGTGGATGAGGGTTCCCTCCACTGGGATTGTTTCACATCTGTGATGCAGTAGCGGCAGCAAAGGAAAGACCAGACTTGCTTTGTGCAAGGCCTTTTATAGGCCTTGAGCTATTGCAAGACCTTCATTCATTCATGTAAGTTCCATCTTTAATATATTCATTTATGTAAACGTATGTAAATTTATTCAAATTTTAAATGTAAATTAGTTCTTTTTTCCCCTGCCCCTGACACAGTGTCAGAAAGATGATGTGTCCCTCCTGCCAAAAACTTTGGACACACCCGCTTTAGAAGACTGGAAAAGACATGTGACATTTAAGTTCAAGGATTAGGAAGGGGGCATACAACTATTAATCCCTCACAAGTTCAGATCAAAGTAACTTATAAGAAGTTGATGTTTCCAGGTCAGGGAATTATAATTTTGCTATTTGCATAGCACTTTTGAGTGGTCAAAGAGCTCTAAATATACAATCTTGTAATCCTTACAACCTTAAGGAAAAAAAATTGCAAGCTCCATATTGTAATATACTTGGCCACTAGAGGGCAGGTAGGGATTTTTTTTCCTTTGGTACTTATGCAGGCTATCATCACAGCTCTAAAGTGTGAACTCAGCTAAAATACAGGGATCATCTTTCTTTTAAGATGCATGTTCTGTTCTACATGGTAGTTTCTGTGTTTAGCACTGGTGTCGAGTGCAAATAACTCTTATACTAAATCAACCAATTAACTGGTCTCTTTAACCAATTTAGCAATTTGTCTCTTTAGCCTCTTCAAACTTCCAAATGTTGCTGATACTGGAGGAAAAAATAATCTTTGACTTGTTCTGTAGGTATGAGATCTTTCTTCCGTTGCATGAACTCTGGAAACAGTACATCAGGGACCTCTGCAATGGACTCAGGCCAGATGCGTAAGTTTGTTTACTCCAGTTATTGTTGAGTCACTACTCTGATAATTGTAAATACAGTGGTGATGGATGCTGCTCCATTGAAAGGCAGGGTATTGTTCTCAAGTGCAAACACCTGGTAGAACCTAAGGGAGTTTGCCTCTCTTAGGATTTAACCACTTTGGATGGTAGGTGCAGGATTGCACATTTAAATATTTATTTGCGTTAAATTATTTGAGTGTGAAATGCTAATATTTTAGGAAGAATAACTCTTGTTACATGTGGGGGGGCAGTTAATGTGAGAGAGCATTCAAATCTGGCATCTCTTGTCTATACTCTGAAGTGCTACCATCCAGGACAGACTGTACAAAATGTTTTTTCTCAACGTGTGAAACTTGAAGGGTCTATAGTACAGTTAGGTGACATGGAAGTTACCAAATGTTGTTCTGCTAGCAGGGCCCTGGGTCCAAGTCTTTGAATCCTGTTTGAATGCTTGAAATGAATAGGGTAGTACAGCTCTGAAACTTGTCTGGTCATTTCTGCCTTTGTTTTTACACTACAAGGGGAGTTTAATACATGCTTTTAATTAGACAGCCACAGATGATTCAGACCAAATTGCTGAAAGCCGATCTTCACGGAGCTCTCGTCACAGGTATTGTGGTCTTGTTTAATATTTTTAATCCACTTTAGGCACTCCTTTGATGGAAAAGTGGGATACAAATAATGCATCCTTGTTTTCTTCTAATGCACAGTCAGGTTTGATTGAACCCCTTGACTAGGGTGTGTTGTGCCACTGTCTAGTTAAAGAAATCTTAGTATCTTTATAATACACATTTTAATTGATCAATATAGGACATTTCCCCAAGTCAGACTAGTAGACCAGTTAGTGCAGCATTGTCTCTACTATTTGGAAGAAACTTTCCAAGATTTCAGATGGAAGTTTTGCCTGCTCCTGTCTAGAGATACTGGGAATTGAACCTGGCACCTGCTACATACAAAATGTGGGCTCTGGCCCTATACTTTGTTAAATATGTTCAGTCTATGATAGAAGCCTGTAATTCTAAAGAAAACATACTATTTTTTTTTTTAGATAATAGTTCTCAACATGCATCTTTTTAGAAGAGGTATCCCCCCTTTTTCGTGCCTTATCTAAGGTGATGCTTGCTATCTGCAATTTTTGAATAGTTGTGTTCAGAGATTTTTTTTAACTAAGAACCTCTCTGATTACACCTGATAAGATAACAACTGATAACAAAGATTTTTTTTCAAAAAAAGATTCAAAGATTTTTTAAACTAAGTTCAAAGACTTTTTTTTAACTAAGAACCTGTCTGATAACACTTGATAAGAACCTGTCTGATTAAAGAAAGTGTTCTCATAAGGTAGCACTTTCTGAATTGATCAGTTTTAATTGATTTTTAATTTGTGTGGTGCGTTCCTAGTCTGAAGCAGACCATCATAGTTGTTTATATTCAGAATTGCTTGAAGTCTGAAGTGTGTCTTGTTTAGCCTGTGCAAGCTGAGACTTGGGGAAGTAAGTTTTTCCATTATGCTACCATGTTGACTGTTCGTGACCTGCTAATGGACATTTGGCGTCAAGTGGATCATTGGTTCTCAGTAGTTCTGGTGAGACTGGACAGGCACAAGGGGTTACTGCCTCTCTGGCTGCAGTTAGCTTACCTGCTCTGATGTACAAAGGGGCCTGGACAGCCTGGAATTTGGCAACTGAATGCTAACAATGGCTAGGAAAACGTGGGAAGCATTCGCAGGATCAATCAGCAATGTCTGTTAAGATATTGATTTTTAGGTAGGTCTTTGGCTTTGGAATTGTACTGTATTGCAAATCATGACTCAATTTAAGGAACAGATGGAACCAAAGCAGATGCCACCTGCTTCATACATATGCAGTTGCATTTTATGCAACAACCTAATAGATGATTGCAGTAAATGTAGTGCCGAAACCGATGCACCAGCTTTAAGTCTCTGATTTTCTTGTGACTTTGTTTTCTTTTTGTAGTGTCTAAGTCAAAATGCCCTTCCTATGTTGGCATCACAGGAATCATCCTACAGGAAATGAAACACGTTTTCAAAATTATTACGAAAGAAAACAAGCTAAAAGGTATACACTTGGCACCTCTCATTCCATCTTGCTTCTTTCTCCGGTATCCCGTTAATGGCTCACACTCCTGTTTTCAGTGATTCCCTGTTCTCTTGCTAAATCTCAAAAGCATTGCTCAAGACCAGGGGTGTCCAAAGTTTTTGGCAGGAGGGCCACATCATCTCTCTGATACTGTGTTGGGGGCCGGGGCGAAAAAAGAATTAATTTACATTTAAAATTTGAATAAATTTACGTAAATTTACATACATGAATATATTAAAGATGAACTTACATGAATGAATGAATGTCTTGCAATAGCTCAAGGCCTATAAAAGGTCTTGCACAAAGCAAGGCTGGCCTTTCCTTTGCTGCCGCTACTGCATCACAGACATGAAACAACAAGCAGTGGAGGGAGCCCTCATCCCACAGCTCACGCGAGAGGTCAAACTCTCAATGCCGCACCTCAGGCCAGTGCGGGCTCCAACAAAGCTCTGGAGGGCCAGAGGCTCATTGGAGTCTGGGGGCTCCCTGAGGGCGGTATTGAGAGTCCTCGAGGGCCACAAGTGGCCCCAGTGCTGGGGTTTGGGCACCCCTGCTCAAGACTCTCAGAGTTGTGTAGAGTTGTGATTTTTTTGTTTGTTTGTTTACCATTGGGGTGGGGGTTTTTAAAGAGCAATTTTCAAACCACATTTTCAGTCTGGTCCAGCAGAGACAAGTGCTTTTAAGCCCCTTTGATCTTGATGGGAGATGTCCTCGCACTCACTAAATTCTCCCATTATACTTTTAAGGCCTGTTGATTACAACACTTATATGAAAATCATATGAGACAGAACTTCGTGATGTGACTGCTTTGGATTGTTGCCCCAAGGAAGATTTGTCAGACCCCTTCTTCCCCACCACCTTAGACTGCTACTAAAAATGATTTCTGTTCTGCTTACTTGTTAAGGATTGTTATGTTAACTAGTTACGATTGGGACTGGGTTAACTTCACATAAATGTATATCCCACCTTTCTTACCATAAGTCAAGCCCGCTTACAAAAACTAAATGAACAGGCCGATCCAAGACTGCCCTACTGCTGGTGCTGCGATCTCAGCATCAGCAGTCAGTGTCACAAACATGCTGTAAAGCACATTTACATGACCTAATGAATAAGCTGTGCTGGCAAAGAGCCCCAGCCGCCAGCAGAGAGAAGGTGAGCACCGGGCAACACAGGTGAGTGGGGAGGGTAGAGGGAGGGCATGGGGGAGGCATTTTAAGGCAGGGGAGGACCGAACATGGAGAGGTACAGGCACGGGAGGGGAGTGGAGTGGAGTGGAACTGAATACCATCCCCTGTGTTGGGCTCAGAAGCTTCTTGAGTCTGTTTCAGTTATTTAGTTGGTGCAGACTCAAGAAGCCCCACTGAGCAGGCTGGGTCTTTACGCAGGTTAAGGGGACAAATGTCCCCTTCCTCTGAGGAGACCTCCAGCCAGCTTGTATCCAGCACAGATACAGCGGTGGGCATTAATCACCGCTGCTCCTGTGCTGGATAGGATTGGGGTGTTAAATGTAACGGAACAACCACATCAATTAATTTTCAGCAACAATGTGCCTATTTTTGCAACAATGTTTTTATTTGTTGTATTTTGTGATTATTTACTTACTGCAGATTGTGTTGGAACATTAGCCCTGATAGTTAGTAAACGTTTGGGCTGAACCATGCCCAGTATATTTCTGCCAATATTAATTGCTACCTGACCTCTCACTGCAGCAGTCAGAAAGTGTGACAGACAGTCCCACTGGCTGTCATGGTTCCTCTGGCTTACTTGTTCTCATGTCAAGGAATTTTTTTCTTTAGCCTTGTCCTGTAATAGTTTAGTACCGAACAGATTTTTATAACATTGAATCTGAATTCTAAGTTCTACGAGTAGCCTTTGTGATACTGAGACCTGAATTCCACTGGCCTTTTGGGTCAGTGGCCTTCAAGCTTTCCACTGAAAGCAGACAGTGCTCCCTACTTAGTGATTAATCCTAAACACACATAGAATACGCAGTAAGGATTGTGCCAGTATCTCACAGGACTTAAGAGTCTGTTTTAATGGACAGCTGCTAAGCTTTTTTCCTGCTTTTCCTTTCAGTTATTCCCAAATTTAACAATGTCTTCAGTGTGGAGATTGGTGACTTTGTATCCTATATCTACGGCAGCAAGATCCAGTTCAGAGCCAGTGAGCGTTCTGCCAAGAAGTTCAAAGGAAGAGGAACTATTGATCTGTAACATTTCCTGACTGATGTATTGTTCCCAAGGGATGGAAAGCATTCTTAACAACATAGACAAGCTGAGAGCTGAAACAGAACTGAACATAGCTGGAACAATATCTTTGATGCCATTTCAGCTGAGGCATTTGCCTCCCTCCGAACATACGTGGAATGCTCCTGCACACGTAACATCTGTCACAATCTCTTGTGAATTACAGCATTTGTGTTCAATGATAAAACATTTTATTGTTAAAACAAGCTTCCAGCAGTTTCTTTAACATTTGCATATAATAAAAAACAGAACCAATAACCAGAACCAGAAAGAGAACAGTACCGTTATAAATAGACATATAAAACATAATAAATGGATGTATAGTCACCCCTTGCCTTACATGGCAGTCAGCACATAAAGCTAAAATCATATATTCTCAAAATTATCTTGAAAATCCTTTGTATTCTGAAAATATGTACTGTCTATTCAAACAATACAAGAAACAGGCGGGAGCTGAGGCCCCAATCCTATCTAATTATCCAGTTCCAGTGCAGCTGTGCCAATGGGGCATGCACTGCATCCTGTGGTGGGGAGGAAGTCACAGAGGCCTCCTCAAGGTATGGGAACATTTGTTCCCTTACCTTGGGGCTGCATTGCAGCTGCACTGGTGATGAAAAGTTGAATAGGATCGGGCCCTGAGACTGACCAAGGGAACAGCAGGCTGGAGGGATGGGAGGTGAGTCCCTGGAGCTCCACTCCGCAGGATCCAAAGCACTCGTGTCAGGCTGCATGCCCTACCCAAGTGCCTTTACCTTACCACCAACCTTTCGGTCGGCGATAAAGTGAGTAGCCCCGTCGCAGGGCTGCTTACCTTAGCTGGGAGAAGGGGCATCTACCTGGGAGAAAGGGCGTCCCGGGAGACGCAGGATCCGGCGGCAGCCCTTCTCGGTACTGCCAAGCCTGGGTGCCGTGGGCAGCTCAGGATTGGGCTGTTAGTCATTCACACAAATGTAAGTGGGTGTTATATACGCTGTGAAAAAGAAAGCAAGACAAAATCTTTAAAAGGGAAGTGGGATGTGATGGTACGCATGGGAGAGAAAGAAAGAGGAATTAGAAGGGCTTCCCAGGGGGAGCTGGGGCTGGACAACCCAGAGTGTAGTGGGAGGAGGAAAGCAGGGGAGTGAGAATGGTTCCCATGGTTTGGTCTGAGGCAAAAGGCTGTGACTGAATTAAGGTTCCCTGTAGCCAGAATCACAAGCTGCAAGGCAAGGACCGAGACCCTTGGTGGTTCGTGAAGTCCTAACTTCCTTGTACTTGGGGAGCTACAGTCTCCCAATGAATAGTTCCTTAAATAAGGGGTTAATAACATTGCTGCTGCGGCAGCAGCAGCCCAAAGGGGTTTGGAGAGCCTGAGAAGGAGCCTGAAGATAACACAGGCCAACACACATTTTGCTTCCTGAAACGTTACACCAATTCCTGGGTGTATTTGGGGTGCCGATTCCAAAAATGGCATCCGTTTTGCCCTATCACATCTAGTTTTGGAGGAAGCCGCATGAACCATTCGCCTATACTGTCTCTCCAAGCAGAGCCGTTTTTGGAATCTGCACCCTAAATTCACATCAAATCACCATAAAGTTTGGGAAAAACTTTTCTGACCCTCAATTTTGTAGGCCTGTGTAATCCCAGGCCTCCCGAAAACCAGTGCAAAATAGATTGGATCTGTTTAGTCTACAGATGCACAACACATTTGCACCAAGGCAGAGTTTTGGTTGCACTTAGTGTTTCATCAGTTTGACTGCACCCACAACAAGGGAGGAGGCCGTGGGTAGATGCTGAGGCTGTGCCAAGGGCAGTCATTACCAGTCAATTTCTGCCCTACATTGCAGGATACTGGGGTGGGGCGGTGGAACGCCAGGATAGTACTGTCCTGGACAGATAGTACAGTCTTCACTAACCACAGATTTGCTACTCATGGATTTGCTTATCTGCAGGGAGCAGAATTGCTACCTAACTCTTGTGATTCATGTATTGTTCTTGGCTCTCCGCAGACTTGAAGGTCTCTGCTACATTCTGAGGGTCTCAGGTGCATACTGAAGGTCTCTGCTGGCATTCCAAATGCAGCAGAGACCTTCAGAATGGTGCCTACGGGTTGTGCAGAGCCCTTAAAAATGGCCATGGGAAGAATGCCAGCAGACAGCTTCTCTGCTGCCATTCTGAAGCTTCCCGTGGCCATTTTAAAGGGCTCCACACTAGTTGCAGGTGCCTTTGTAAAGGTCTCTGCTGCCTTACTGAGGGTGTGCACGGCAATCCTGAGGGTCTCTGCTGAATTCTAAGGGTGTCCGCTGCTGGTAAGTAAGTTAGCAGAGGATCTCCTGCTGGCACCTCCCCTTAACACCTAACAATATCTGCAGATTTGGTGTCCTCTGGGGTTTCCAGGAACCTAATCCCAGCATAGAATGAGAAATAACCGTACTTAGCAAGGCCAGGCTGTAGCCACTGCCATTCAAAGAAGGAAAGCAGGGCGAGAGAGCTAGAACTGCTTTCCTAGAACAGGGTGCATTGCAAGGCAGCTCATCAAGGATGGCTGTCCAGCCAGCTTTAGCGCAGCAGCTGTAGGTCGCACTTGAGGAGGGAAGTGGGTTCTAAAGCAGAAGAGAAAGCATTTGGACACCAGTCCTGAGTGCCTCTGGATGCCAGTTTAGGTAGCAGCTGGAATGCGGGTGCTTCACACAGCACCAAAAGGCCAGACAAACAAAGATAGTGATAGCAAGGCAGACAGATGAGTAAGGGATGAAGAACACAAGGGTCTGGTGACCTAGCTTTCGGTGCCTTTTCTTCCCTTGGGACACTGTGGGATCTTTGGTGGGGTGAGCCGTAAATGGGTCTGCTCTTGCTTCGCACCTTACCAAGGGTGCAACAAAAGAACTCATAACAAGTTCTGGAAGCAGGTTGCTTATTCTTTGAACATACACGTCAAAAAGACACCTTTCCCTCTAACTCTTAGATTCAAACGAGAATTGCCTTCGTTTGTCTGTCTTGTCTTTGTGTCAAAAAATTGAAGCGAAAGATTGTATTTTAAGTGCCAGGATGTGTTCAAAATGGTATGAATTATTTTCATTGTTCTGGACTCTTTGAATGACAGCCTGGAGAGGAAAGGTATTGTTTGCTCCCCCCTCCCTTTCTGAAAAAAGCTCTTTTCTCACCATTTAATGGGTAGGTGTTTATTGCTGAACAAATCAACAAGCACCCTAAAGGGGGGGAGAGAGATTATGTAAATGTAGGCATCTTCTAAGGCCAGCACACCTCCTATGTGTTTCACAAAGTATCCTGCTGAACCATGTAAACTCCTGCCTCTGGTTTTTGTCTCCAAATTCAGATGGAAAATAACTCTTTTGATCCCCTTGAGAAGCAATCTGGGTCGACGGTTTTGTCATGCAAAGTTTCATCCATTGTTTTGCCTTTGTGTGGAGGAAAGGGAGGGAGTGGCCTCCGCACTGAGCGCAATTCTCAAGAGTAAATGTGTGTTTCAAAGATTAACTATACCAAAAAATTATTTTTTTAAAAAAGGAAAGAAATAAAGGATGCAGGAGGCACATCGACTTTGAAAAGAAAGAGAACAGCAGGACGTTCAGTGGTGCAGGATTATAAATAAGGACAAGCTTGAGCACGTAATTTCTTAACAAGGAGAATGCCCCATGCATAAAATATTGCTTTTCAGAGCTTCCCATCTTTCAAGAGGGTTTGTGACTCCATGACCCAAAGGCTAGCAATGATGGACTTGGGGCTACAGTTTACTGTTATTTACTACAAACTCTTAGAACTGGGGTTCCCAAACTGTGAGCTGTGGCTCCATGGGGAGCTGTGGAAACCAGCCCGGGGAGCCACAGAATCCTGGTGAAAAACCCACCGCCCTATACAATGTATAGGATTGTAGCCCTAATGGGGAGCTGAGGCCAATGGCCCAGTAGGTCAAGGGAGCCGCCAGTTGAAAAAGTTTGGGAACCACTGTTTTAGATAATTGTTGTTGTTGCAGGCCCCAAAGACAGATGCAGAACGAAGGCTGCATCAGATCTGATCCAGATGGAGCATGGAGTCAGGAGAGCAAACTAGAGAGGTGCCACCACCAAGAAGACTTCATTGCTCAAGCAACAGCGCAGCCCAGATGTAAGCTCTTTTATGGCTCTTTGCATTCCTGATAACAAAAGAAAAAGAAAAAGACATAATCACTAAAGAACAAGGTTGGTCCAAGATCTCCTAATGCCTAAGGTGGCACTATGTTACCCCTTCTTAGCTGATGATGCACCAGCTTGTCCCACTGTTCTTCCTCCCACTGCCTGGGTTTGAAGAGGAGGAGGAAATGGACCAAAAGAGGAAGTGTGGAGAGGGGAATTGGATGGGGTAGAGTGTCTTCACTCTAGCCTACCACTTTCCTTTCTTCCACAACTTCCTCTTCCGCTCTGTTCTTCTTCAGATCCAGGGAGAAACAGCAATGGCAGACAGTGTTGGCAACTAAGGCACCTGCCTCCATCTGCCTCATGCATAAAAAGAGCCTAGCTGGGTAAGGCCAAAGGCCCATCCGGTTCAGCATCCTGCTTTCCACAGTAGCCTCCCATTCTCCCTCAGGAAGCCCACAGGCAGGAAAGGAAGGCAGACGTCTCTCCCAGCATTGCTCCCCTGCAGCTGGTATCCATGAGAATGCTGCTGTCGAACCCAGAGGTAGCACATAACTGTTGTAACTAGTAGCCATGATAGACCTCTTCTAAACAAATTCGCCAAATCCCGTTTTAAAGCCATCCAGACAAATGGTCTTCACCACATCACGTGGCAATGAATTCCACAGATTAATTATGTGCTGGGTCTGAATGATATGAAGGACCAGCCCTGAAACAATTCAATAATGAAGAAACAATTCAAAAGCCACACAAAACGTGACAATATAATAATCAAATTTTGACAATAATTCAGTAATTCCTAATACTGTAATAACAAGAAGCAACAACTATAGAATATGAGATCAAACATTGGCCATGCTCTCTCCATGCTACCTTAAGAGAGCAACCTAAGGATGCTACAATTGATTCCCAAATGTTGGCGCACCTAAAAAGTACTTGATGGAATTAAATGGCCCATTTCATTTTCAATCCCTTTCCTAAGACAGATTGTGTTACTTTCACTGCCTGAAGGGATGGACTCAGTAATTTGTCTACTATGGTCTCAAGCTCTCCTTCCAGAGTGATCAGTCCATTGTTGTCAGTGGAAATGTGAACTTTGGATATTTGTGTGTGTGTGTATGTGTTCCACTGTGCATTTATACTTTTTTCCTCCACACAGCACAAAGTTCCCCTTGAACAATAGCTTGATTCTAATTTACCTCATTCCTTGATGTAACATCTAATTAGGACATCTGTTAAATGCCTATCATATTAATTTAATAGGGGGAGGCTAATAGAACTTTATTGGCACAGTCCAGTTAATTAACGTTATGGGCCTTTAATGGATGTCTTAAATCGACATCGTTAGTGAAGATGCTATACAAATTAAAGTGAGACCTAACTGTGTTTCACTGGACTGTGAAGGACACACAATCTGTTGTATGCGTATACAACTCAATTTATTACCACCAGTCACTGAGAGTTGTTCTTAAAAATAGTTACCTCCATTGCTAGGTTTTTCCAGCTTAGTATGTGAATTTGGCCTACACTATGTACCCTGAAAAAACCATTATAGTAAATGCTAATGCAAAGCTGGAGGAAGTCATTTTGCACAAACTTTTCATCTCTGTAAAATGCACCTCCTTTTGGTGATTTTTCGCACCCCTTTCCAAAAGATTATAAAAAATTTTGCAGCAAAGAATTCAGGCAAGGAGAAAGATGGAACTGGTCCAGGTACTTGGACAACAAGGATATCTTCATTCTTCTCTTTACATTCAGAGTGAGAACAAAAGCTGCAATAGTAACTCATGAGGCAAGGATATCATGTTTGCTATGGGATCCCTGATTGGCTAGCACTAACAGCAAATACAAAAAAAAGTACAAAAAAAATAGATGTTACTGAAGCTGCATCATATCAGCGAAACAACAGTGGCAAGCAGCCATGGAAGGTAGGGGTTGCTTTAATATTTTTTTCCCTATATTTCCCCTCCCCAATGTTCTGTCCCCAAAAGGCAACCTTCACATTGACAACTGAACCTGTGTTAATTTGGTACAGTACTACTGACAATAGAGGTAAGTAATTATCCAATTCATAGAAAATAGGACAGAAGCACTTTTGGGGGGCTTCAACTTTTGATGTAAATGAATGGGATGCCAGGGATTGGGACCTTGAGTCCTGATGACTCAACTTGAGTCCTGAAAAAATGTTTTTCTGCAATTTGTGTCAACTCGAGTCATGGACATCACTAACTAGGACTCATGACAGTTACTCAGAAATGACTCATGACTTATATATACTCGAGTCACAAAGGCTTGTGATTTTTGTGCTTGCAACTCAGTTTTGTGTCTGTGTGTGCTTGCTTACTATTTTTCACCACTTCTACATTACCCCAAAAGACTCCGTGGCAGATCCAGAAGCAGGCATTCAAAAGTACAACAGCAGCAGATACAATGGGAGGAGTTAGGTGGTTCCAGGAGGCAGGGGCTATGGGGTGGAGGGAAGGCTGACCAAGGTTGGGGAGAGGAACCAGAAGAAGGCAGGGGCAGCACAGGGGAGAGGTCTCTTGACGGTAGTGTTCATGCATGGCCCTGGCCAGATTTGGGGGGTTGGAGGGAAAGTGTTGTTTCAGTCATTCTGCAAGTGTAGTGGATCTCTCCCAACTGCAAAGACACTCTTCTCCCCTGCCCTCTCCACCATTTAGACCCAGTGGCTGTCTGCTGTGACCTACCACTCTGTAATATAGGATGGGGTCAACAAAACTGACTTCAAGCAAAAACATCTGGTCTCTTTAACTATTAACAGAAGTTCATCAACAGCTGATGCTGGGTCTCTAAGTTCATTGGCTATAATACTAACCGTATCTCCATCAATTCATTAAGGGGAAAAAAATGCATATCCCCTCCTCACTCAAAACACACAGCAGTAGGGATCTTGTTTAAATGTGTTGCTGTGGAGGCCATTAAAAATTCAGTGTTCCAAAGACAGAGGCATTTTGTCTGTTTGGAACTGGCAAGAGCGCAATGGGGAATGGGGGCAGGGGGGCTTATGTTCCCATATAATTACCAAAGAAGCGTTTTCATGCTCCTGATTCCACCTTCCACATGCTCCAGGTTTGAACAATGCCTGATCTGACTGTTGATGCCCCTTGGTGGTCAGCAAATCTTTGTTTATGGGGCTTAACTTTTAGTAGGAGATGGTCTCTGGGTGCAGAGAGCTTTTTGGAATGTTTGATTGGGGGTAAACCATCAGAGCTTGGAGGAAGTAACCAGTGCTGATATCAGGGTCGCTGCAGGGCCATGGTGCAAATCCGTGCACTGGGCCTTCCACTTCAGACTGAAGGGGGGGGATCTCTTCTGGTTCCCTTCCCCCATGCAGAACACATCTGACATGTCACAAATGAGTATATTGAAGGAATGGCTGAGTGCAGATCTTTCTTCCTGATCTGCCGGTTTACTACACATGGGGTGTTGTTGTGCATGGGGAGGATTCAGAAACAGGAAACACTTCCCAGCTGCAATCTAAAATGGAACAGATTCACTCTGTATAACACGTAGATTGGGGTAAACCAGTGCTTTAATTACACAAGCTCCAGAGGAGGGCTAGCCCCCTAAGCTATTTAGGAGGCTACAGGAGGCCCTGATTAGTGTAAAATGGAGGGAACCAAGGGACGAGGCTTGTGGAAATCATTAAGAGTCCCCTTACTTCTTTCTCCATATTTCAAGCACTGACTAAGGCTAAGAGGCAAAAGGGGAACAGATATTGGTCCACCTGCCTTCGTTCCTTTTTCCACCCCTGCCATCTATTTTGTGGTAGGATTCTCCATCTGTTGGCTGCTGGCTGCCGGCCACTCTTTCATATCCCAGAATGCCCCTTGGAATGACAATGTCATTGCGTAGGGTTGTTCTGAAGACGATTGTAGGCTGGGCAAAAAGACGGCTGCCAGCCAGTGGCCACAAAAGAGGACATGTCAGAAGTGAGTTTTGCCTCTTCTTCCCCAACATCATTCCCCAACCCTTAAAAAATACTTTTTTTCACCTGCAAATGTGGGGGAATGGGCACACCAGTAGAACGCATTGCATTGGCAGGGGTTTGAGAAGGTATGCACGTTTTGTATACCTTGGTTATATCTGTGATGACCCATTCATATGCACCAGTCATCCCTTGACCATCAAGTGATCAGCATGCATGTGTGACCCAGGCAAGTATTCACGAGTTGAAAAAAGAACAAGCATCCTTAGGGCCCAATCCTATCCAACTTTCCAGTGCCAGTGCAACTGCAATGCAGCCCTGTGGCAAAGGAACAACTATTCCCTTACCTAGTGGAAGCCTCCATAATTATCCTCCCACCACAGGATCCTTAACACATCCCATTGGCATGGCTACACCAGGGCTGGAAAGCTGTAAAGGATTTGGCCCTTAATGAGCAAACTGTCTCCTCTGTCCCTCTTCCAGAAAAAGGCCCAACATCACCTTCACTACACCTTACCCCTGAATATATCAGAATGTCTCCAAGAATATCAGAAGAGAGCTTTGTAGCATGACTGCTTGCAGTGGGAACAAATTATTCTAATTTCTAAGACAGGCTGGATATCTGCACACAATAAATCTAGGTCTATAGTCAAGAACTCCCCATACAAAGTGGTAGAAAGCAAGACTTTTCTCCTGTTCGGCCACAGTCTCCTCCACTCATCACGTCCTCGGTCTGAAGGATTATTTCAAAATTATGGGCTTGGAACTGTTCAGCTGGGTGGCTGGAGGTGCTCACTAAAGAATTCCAATGATGTAGCAGCTCTCTTGAACACCCCATTAGGTGGCTGCCTAATTAATGTAAATGATCGTTATGTCTCACTCACCGAGGATTATTTTACTCAGAGGAGAATCTACTAGCTGCCACAGTAGCCATTTGAGGGGATTTTATAGGAGCACTTGCATTACGGTTACCCATTGAGTAAAAGGTAAGTAGCCATCTTAAATAATGGAGATGGAAAGCCTAATTGTCTCAATAACAGATTCTGCTGTATTTTATTCCAGGAATTAGAATTTGATTGCAACCCTATGATAATGAGGAGGGAAGCACTGTTGGCAAACAGAACTCTTCCACAGTCCAAGCCGGTGTGAAGCATGCAAGCTAAACCTCATCTCTGTCAGAGAGGCCTGTAAGAGAGGGAGAGAAGTGAGACACACACACACACAAGAATGGAGGCAGTCACAAAATCATAGAGTTAGAAGGGACCCACAAGATCATCCAGTCCAACCCACTGCCTGTAGCAGGAAATCTAGATCATCTCCAGCAGATGCCTGTTGGAGAATCCACCACCTTCCTTGGCAATCTGTTCCATTGCCAAACTGCCCTAACCATCAAGAACTTCTTCCTGATGTCCAACAAGAATCCCCTCTCTTGCAAGTTGTACCCATTTGATTCAGTCTTTGGGTGCCCAGAAATCCCCAAGAAACTAGATTTTCAAACAGCTGAGTGTGGTCTTCTCCATATGTGACAGAAGCTGTGATCCACCAGGACATGACTAACATTGCTTTTTGGATGAACTGCAGGTGGATTCACCATCCCTATTTGATGTTTGCTGGGGTTGGGATTCTGGAGACTAGACAGGGAGTGGAGCTGGGAGTGTCAGTGGACAAGAGGCAGTCCAGCAAATGAGAGAGTAAAGAATGGACCAGAGCCAAATACTTTATAGGAGCAGAGGGAATCCTTCAAATAATACAATCTACTGTTGGCAACCTTCAGTCTCGAAAGAATATGGTATTGTGCTCTGAATGGTGGTTCTGGCACAGCGTCTAGTGTGGCTGAAAAGGCCAATTCGGGAGTGACAATCCCTTCCACACTGGGAGCAAGTGCAGTCTGTCCCTGGTCTGTCTCTCTGGCTATGGGCCTTCCTTCTTTGCCTCAGTCTGTTGGCCAAGTGTCTCTTCAAACTGGGAAAGGCCATGCTGCACAGCCTGCCTCCAAGTGGGCCGCTCAGAGGCCAGGGTTTCCCACTTGTTGAGGTCCACTCCTAAGGCCTTCAGATCCCTCTTGCAGATGTCCTTGTATCGCAGCTATGGTCCATGTGTAGGGCGCTTTCCTTGCACGAGTTCTCCATAGAGATCCTTTTGGATCCGGCCATCATCCATTCTCACGACATGACCGAGCCAACGCAGGCGTCTCTGTTTCAGCAGTGCATACATGCTAGGGATTCCAGCACGTTCCAGGACTGTGTTGTTAGGAACTTTGTCCTGCCAGGTGATGCCGAGAATGCGCCGGAGGCAGCGCATGTGGAAAGCGTTCAGTTTCCTCTCCTGTTGTGAGCAAAGAGTCCATGACTCGCTGTAATACCATCACATAATAATGTGTAATTTCATACAGAATTAAAAAAAACAAAACCACGTTGAAATATCTCTGTTCTAGCAAGAGTTATAGCCAAATCAAAGGAGGCAGGGTGATGGCACATCACCATCCCCACCACCCAGAGCGTTGTTCCACCCACTGCATGGGAGGAGTTTCATCATAGGGTGATGCGCTGGTCTCCAGCACCAGAGTGACGCAAACCATGGTGATGCCACTGATGTTGGTACCAAACCTAGAGCTTCCTAAAGGCCGTATATTCCAAGCCGAGCCTTTCCAGTTTATTATTTATTAATTATTATTAACAGTATTTATATACCGCTTTTCAACTAAAAGTTCACAAAGCGGTTTACAGAGAAAAATCAAATAACTAAATGGCTCCCTGTCCCAAAAGGGCTCACAATCTAAAAAGATGCCAAAAGAACACCAGCAGACAGCCACTAGAACAGACACTGCTGGGGTGAGATGGGTCAGTTACTCTCCCCCTGCTAAATAAAAGAGGAGCACCCACTTGAAAAAGTGCCTCTTACCCAATTAGCTGGGGGCTAATTTAAATGGCCCTCTTGACTGTGAAAAGAGAAGGTACAGTTTAAGGATCAAGGTCCATAAGAGTTTTTCTTCCTTGTCAATAATTCTCTGTGTTTTTTGCTATGAAAATTCTTTGAGCCTCATTCATACAAATTTGTTCAAGTAATTTGTGTTTTGGTTGGTATATAGGTGGCTCCTCTTTACATGCGGGTTTGGAACCTGTTTGACTCAACAAGGGTTCTGAACCCGCAGTGGAGGGCCTCACCTGACCTCCTGGACCTCTGGTCACATCCAGGAGGCTTTCTGAGAAGGCCCTCTAGAGGCCTTAGAAACCTTTCTAAGACTTCCAGAAGTGCCTTTCCAAGGCCTCTGGAAGGCCTTCTAAGGACTTCGAAGGCTAGGGAAGGCAGCGCACAGCCTCTCCAGGCCTCAGACCACCTCCTGGACACAGGAAATGGACCGCACCCACAGATTCAATTATTCACAGGTTTTGGTATCCACAAGGGGATATCCATTCCTGGACACCCCCCCCCCCCCCCCACGGATACTGAGGTCCAACTGTGTACCTAATGGAACAATAATCAAATAAAGAAGAAGAAGAATTCTGCAAGCCATCAGTTTTATTTTCCCATCTATCCAAGGAAGTGTTCTGTGTAGCTCAAAAGGTTGTCTACAAAGAGGAGATAACCCTTTTGTACAGTTAGGGCCAGAGATAGGCTGTAGTCCTGTGCACACTTACATGGAAGTAAGTCCCACTAAACTTAATGGGGCTTATTTTTGCATAGGCCTGCATAAGTTTGCTGTGTAAGGGACTGAGCTACAAATTAAGACTGCTCCTGTTTGCATCTCACCTTTGCAACATACTCACTAGGTGGCCTTAGGCAAGTCACTCCCTCTCAACCCCAGCTGAAATGGGTGGGAGGGCTGATAACTGCCTACTTTACAGGACTGTTGTAAGAATTACCCAAGTCAAAAAAATACATGTGAAGTCCTTTGCACTCTCAGAAGGGGCTGGGGAAAGCCTAAATATTATGAATCCATACACATTTTGGCAAGCTTGTAACATATGGCCAGAAACAGAGAAAAGGCTTGACCAATGCTTCCATCCCATGTCCCCATTCTGCCTTCTTGGGATTGCAACTATACAATCTCTCAAAGCCAAGTTGCTGTACTGTTGCATTCCTGCCACAGGGTGGCAGGGCAAACTCACAAAGGAGTCCCCCACCAATCTTGCTAATACTGTACTAATCTGGTAATTCTAGTGTAATATTACAGGGAAATTTTACGTATAATTTAACAAGTCACCCAAATAACCCTAGGAGAATGTATGGACACAAAGAGAGAGTGCACATAGACCAATGACGCTGTTAAGCACTACCTATCGTCCATGCCCAAACCCTAGAAGTCTCCAAGCAAGTTCCATCCGCCTTAAACTGGGATGACACAAATCTTTTCTAATAAACTCCTTCACCTCAGCACCACCATCATGAAGTATAATGCTTAGAAAACACAGAGCTAGGTTTACGGCTGCCAATCAACCCCCAAAATTGATAAAAACAGTCAACCCCCCTCAAACCACACATAATTTTTGGTATGTTTAAGGATCTAGGGTCCTAGATACATTTTATTTAAAACTATTTCCTCGCTCAACCCAGAATACCCAAAAAACTCTCTGAGGTGCAGACATAAGACAAGTGGGAGTGCCAGAAGTGGGTGCCTTCTGGGTTGCCTGAGGTGACAGTCTCAGTTGGCGTCATGGATGGGCCGGTCCTTTTGCCACCTAAGCTAAGCCATATCACCTAGCCAGAGGAGTAACTAGGGCCGAGCCCAATGGGCACCTGCCCCGGGTGCTATGCCAAGGGAGAGCGCATGACTGCCCCTCAGGCTCCACCCTAGTTACTGAAGAGGTGCTGGCCCCCCGGGTCCTTCTCCTTCAAAGGGGAGCTTCCACAGGAGAAAGAACAAGGGCCATGAAGCTCCCACAGTGAACACTCCCTCCTGGGGAGAACCCAGTAGTAACATCACAAAGTCATGTGACATTGTGACACCACTGCCCTGAGCTCCAGGGCAGTGTGTTATCCCTCTGCACCCAGCCTATATAACACAATAAGAAGAAACCGACTGGATCAGGGAAAAGTCCCATCTACCCAAAGTCCCATCTTAGTTCCCTCATTGGCCCACCAGCTGCCTCTGGGACTCTCACAAGCAGCAAGGAAAGGCATCCTTCTCTCCTGCCATAGCTTCCCTTCCACTGGGATTCAGAGGCACATCGCCGCTGGATCCAGAGCTAGCACACAGCCATCATGACTAATACAGGCACTGATATTCCCAGCCACCATGCATGTGTCCAATCACCTGTTCAGGACATCCAACCAAAGTGGCCAGCCCCACATCTTATGGCAATGAATTCTACAGACTAATTATATGATGTACATAAGAAGTGCCTCCTTCCCGCCTGCCTGCCAGTTTCAATCAAACCCTTTGGTTCTTGTATTTTGGGAGAAGGAAAAAAACCTCTCTCCACATTATTTTATAATGGATGCAATCCTATACATCTTTCCCTGGCAGTAGGCATTGAACACAGTGGAACTTACTTAGACATGCACAGGATATTACTGTCAAACACTTTTTTTCCAAGTTAAAGGCCCCAAATAGTCTATCCTTGTAAGGAAGGCGCTCCAGCCCTCTAATCATTTTGCTTGTTTTCGTTTTCCCCTTTTCTAGCTCCAATACCCTCCTGGAGGTGCATCAACCAGAGCTCCACACAGTGGTCCAAATGTGGCTGCACCATAGACTCATGTAAGGGCAATATAACACTAGCAGCCTTGCAGCCCAATCCTAACTAACTCTCCAGTGCAAGTGCAGCCATTCCAACAGGGTGTGCACTACATCCTGGGGGGGGGGGGCAGCCACTGAGGCCTCCTCAAGGCAAGGGAATGATTGCATTGAGGCTGTATCAGCACTGGAAAGTTGGTTAGGACTGGGCTGTCATTCTCAATCCGTTTCCTAGGCCAGCCCTGGCTTCACCAGCTGGAACTTCTGCCCTCCCAGCTGTGTGAATGCTGCTTGTAAACTGCGCCAGAGAAGGAGCAGAGTGGGAACCGTGTTGCTCGACCGCTTCGGCTGCCAACGTCATTTTCCTCTGACGCAGAAGCTACTTAGCTTCTACACACTGAATCCTTCTAGTAATAAGCAATAAGACAAGTCTGGGGAGAGCCATCTAATCTTAACTCCAGGGAGTCATCATCTAATCGCAATCTGGGGCTGATTTGAAGCAGCTCATCGGAACCAAAAAGCCATCCTACCCTTCGCAAGGAGTGGTTTTATTGCTGAGAGGAGTAGCCCATTGAGCCTTATTGCTTAATTAAAAACAAATTCCCCAGCAATTCCCCCTCCCTCCCGGTCTTTCCATAAAACCATGGTAGCGTGGCGCCTAGTCTAAACCCATCCATTAACGGATGGTAAATGCACATTTACAAGGAGGGCTGCAAAGTCATTTCCTTACCACTTGGGGTTAAATGGAAAACCATTTCCTATAATATGCCCACTGCTGTGTGCCAAGAGGAATAAAGACAGGAAGGAGAGATTCATTGTTCAGCAACTAGGTTTGGTTCAAGAGCAAAAAGAATTGCACTCCTTTCTATGTGCCAGTGTAATGACCATAGCAGGCGAAGACCCCGCCCCCTGGTGTGCAACCGAACGCGGGGGGGCTTACCCTGTTGATGATGGGTGGTCGTCGATGGAGAGAAGGACAGGAGGCAGACATGGCCGCTTTGTACAGGCAGTTTACTTGAGTCAGACACTTAACATTCGTGGGACCTGTTACGTCACAGGCCCTTTTGGCTTACACAGACTTGTGCCATCAGCACATGTTAGGATCGTTCCCCAACCCTTCCCGACCCCTCAAGGTTCCAGGTGGAGCTCCCTGGCTGGTGCCTGTTGCCCCGGGATATAGGTTCCCTGGAGGTCAGTTGCCTGCAGCACTGGTGTTCGGGGTCAGCCCAGATGTCCTCAGGAAGACCCCCAGGTACCTCAGTGTTTGCACCTCAATCAGCTGGCCACCATTGGGGAGAGTTGGCTGGGAGTCCTCAGGCCTGTAGCCTTGCTTCTCCTGAGATCACCCCAGGGGCCCAGGCAGATCCCAGATCTGGGGGCTCCCAGTCCCAGCTCACTCTCTCAAGGACCGAGGCAGTCAAGTTCCCTTTCGGGTCATGGACCCGCAGAATAAGGCCGGGGTTGCTACCCCCTCTGGCACTGCTGCTGCCTGGGGAGGAGTGACCTCTGCCTAGGCTGCTTATGAAGCCAGTGTCTGGCTTAGCTGGCCCCACCCTTTCCAGCCATGTGGCTGTTTGATGCTCCCAGGAGGCCCTGGGCCCTACTCCCGGGGAGATGCCCGGCCCGGGGGCTCAGTCCTGGCAGTACTTGTGCCTTACCCCCCCCCAGGCCCCTACCCATGAAGAGACCCCTACTCCTGAGGAGACCCTGGCCACCAGGGATGGGCCCAGGTGACAGCCGGGCATGGAAAAGCCATGCATGTCAATCCCACAATTTGCAATGCTGCAATTATGGCAGGCTTCACACTTTGGACCAAAAGAATGCATGTTGAGCCCGTCCTAAGAGACAGGCTTAAAACTGGGTGCATCTCTCTTTTCACAAAAGGGAACTGTGCGCAATGTGGAGAAGGGCTGTGGCCCGGTGGATGAACCATTATTTCATTTTACTTTAACAGTTTATATCCTGCCTTTCCCAGCCAACAGCTGGCACAAAGTGGCAGGTGATAAATTTGAAAACATAAAGGCTTTCTATTCTAAGTTTAGTTAGTCTCACCTAAGCAAGTTTAAACATGACTAGATCTCATTGGTGTCATGACTGTCATGACTAAGGACCCAAACCTATCCAATTTTCCAGTGCTAGTACAGCCGTGCCAGTGGGGTGTGCACTGCATCCTATGGTAGGGAGGCAGTCACAGAGGCCTCCTCAAGGTATGGGAACATTTGTTCCCTTACCTCAGGGCTGCATTGCAGCTGCACCGGTGCTGGAAAGTTGAATATGATTGGACCCTAACTTGAGCAAAGCCAGTATAAAACACAAACTCAAATACCAAAAGACAGTAGTAGAAAACAAAACAAAGTGTCACACAGTAACCTTAATGTGAATAAAGCAGTATTAAAATGTTACTTAGGGGGAACTTGTTGGACTTCTCCAAGGAGTGTATTCAACAGATGGGGTACCACCACCGGAAAGGCCCTCAAAGGTGTGAATAAATACTTTTCCTCTGCGCCATTTTTGTGCTCCAAATTCTCTCCCTGCAACAAAGCATCTATTTGCCCCCCCAAAGAAGAGTCTTATCCTAAACATATTTGTGACGATATAGGGATGTGTTTTTTTCAATCACACTTAGCATTTGTATAATGCTTTTTGAGTGCAAAGCAACCTTCATCTTCTACTCTTTCCTTCCAAATCTAGGGAATGGAAGGAGGAGGGGTTGCTGGAGGTAGGTAGAGAGCACCTCCTGAGGCAACCACTTCAGTCGGCCTTAGGGAGGAGCCAGCCCTGTTGGAGGACAATGCAGAAGCTGAATAGCCACCAGCCATTCCTTTGGTCAATAGTTTACCAGTCACCACAAGCTCATATCCCATCAGGTAACTGCAGGCCTAAAGCCTCTCTCAGTTGTATCCAGTTTGGCTCTTTTATGTACCTCCATGAAGACTCTGTCTATCATGGGTGAACACATTTACAACTTTTTAAATTAACTGATTATTATCATACTCTTGTCCTCTGCAATATTTTTTCAGTTCTAATATTTGAAGTCGCTAATCTACCCAAGTTTTAGTGTTTGAAATACCTAATCATTCATCATCATTTCCCTTGTATAATAAAAGAACACACACTGAATATAAGATTGCTGTTTAAATAAAAGAGAAGCTAGCGAAGAACAAGAATTCAAAAGAGAAATATGCACAGATTTTTCCTCCAGTAAAAGTGAAGGTGGAAGATGTCTGAAAAACTTGGATTTATGGGCATGCGCAAGTCAGTGAGCAAAAAGAGCATTGTCAAAAATGAAACAATATCCAGTGCTGCATTCAGACTTGCAAATCTGAAATCTCATTTTGTCACAGTGACAAAGTCAAGTGTTTAAATGTTAAAGATGAAACATAAATATTCTAAATACTAATGAAGTATTAAAATAGAGGTGGATTTACTGGATCAATTAGCAAAGCAATAGACCAACTTTCTAGTTCTTTAAATTGTTCATTTGTTATCAGAGGGGAAGACCTAAAAAACATGGTCTCTCTCACTGTCTGATAATTTTTCCACAAGCAACACTTAATATTACACTACTTTAAGAGGCACAGCTTATTCCAAGAAATTTGGGAAACTATCTTTAATGGAAGTGGCTGAGGAATATTCTGTGCAATCATATTACAAGGGAAATATGGGGTTGGGCACCCAATGTTACCCATAGAATGCCCAGTTTCACCCAGAGAGGGAACTAACATTAAAAAAAAAAAATCTCCTGTGTTAAGCAGCAGTGGAAGACAATAAACAGCCAAGTGAATTTCCATGGAGGGTCAAATTCAGGGGTGGTCAACCTTTCAATTTCAGGGCTCCTGGACCTTTAACAATTGTGTAGAAGTGGAAATTTCAGCAGGTGCAGCTTGTCATCTCACAGAGATGACATGTTGAAAGGTTGGCCACTCCTGGTCTAACTGATGGTGAGTTTTGCTTTCAATCAGTATCATGTTTCTTCCACACATGGCAGGCTTAGAGACACACACAAGCAAAATGTGAAGTTCAGGTCCATGCCCTGTCACCAACTCACAGGGCAGATTTAACACTATGTGCAGATCTGCTGAAACAGCTGCTCCTGCTTCCCGTGGATAAAGGGCTGTAAATCAGAGTTAATGATTTTCCTGCTAGGCTCCGTAACAACTCCGCTGAAATAACATGTCCTTTCCTCACGCACAGAACTTACCATTGACTACCTCTTTCTGAGCAGCTAAAACAGTCCTGTTTAGTTTGGAAATGATCGTGTCATTGGGTTGAACGAAAGGCCTTGATGGAAGAAGACAAATGTATCTTGTGCAGAAGCTGCCCAGGGCAACAGAACCATTGGTGCATTCAATTGTTTGTGATGTGGCCGACTTGTAGGTCCTAAAAGATGTCCATCCATCACCCAAGCTGCTCAGCTGCCTCCAACTCTGCCACCATTTGGCACACTCTGACCCTGCACACCATTTGGCACACTCTGACCCTGTAAAACAACGTCCTGGGACCGGTGCTTTTCAACCTCTTCATAAATGACCTGGAGACAGGGTTGAGCAGTGAAGTGGCTAAGTTTGCAGACGACACCAAACTTTTCCGAGTGGTAAAGACCAGAAGTGATTGTGAGGAGCTCCAGAAGGATCTCTCCAGACTGGCAGAATGGGCAGCAAAATGGCAGATGCGCTTCAATGTCAGTAAGTGTAAAGTCATGCACATTGGGGCAAAAAATCAAAACTTTAGATATAGGCTGATGGGTTCTGAGCTGTCTGTGACAGATCAGGAGAGAGATCTTGGGGTGGTGGTGGACAGGTCGATGAAAGTGTCGACCCAATGTGCGGTGGCAGTGAAGAAGGCCAATTCTATGCTTGGGATCATTAGGAAGGGTATTGAGAACAAAACGGTTAGTATTATAATGCCGTTGTACAAATCGATGGTAAGGCCACACCTGGAGTATTGTGTCCAGTTCTGGTCGCCGCATCTCAAAAAAGACATAGTGGAAATGGAAAAGGTGCAAAAGAGAGCGACTAAGATGATTACGGGGCTGGGGCACCTTCCTTATGAGGAAAGGCTACGGCGTTTGGGCCTCTTCAGCCTAGAAAAGAGACGCTTGAGGGGGGACATGATTGAGACATACAAAATTATGCAGGGGATGGACAGAGTGGATAGGGAGATGCTCTTTACACTCTCACATAATACCAGAACCAGGGGACATCCACTAAAATTGAGTGTTGGGCGGGTTAGGACAGACAAAAGAAAATATTTCTTTACTCAGCGCGTGGTCGGTCTGTGGAACTCCTTGCCACAGGATGTGGTGCTGGCGTCTAGCCTAGACGCCTTTAAAAGGGGATTGGACGAGTTTCTGGAGGAAAAATCCATTATGGGGTACAAGCCATGATGTGTATGCGCAACCTCCTGATTTTAGGAATGGGTTAAGTCAGAATGCCAGATGTAGGGGAGAGCACCAGGATGAGGTCTCTTGTTATCTGGTGTGCTCCCTGGGGCATTTGGTGGGCCGCTGTGAGATACAGGAAGCTGGACTAGATGGGCCTATGGCCTGATCCAGTGGGGCTGTTCTTATGTTCTTATGTTCTTATGTTCTTAACGTCAAATGACAAAACAGTTGGTTGTCTCTAGATAAAATGCAATGGAAAGATAATGGCTCCTTCTTCTGAAATGATAGATGGTAGAAAGTCAAGCATTTATGAAGACCAGACAATTCATACCTTGCATGACTTTGTGGCACACCAGATGAATTCATGCACAACCTGTCACCCATCAGCCATATCTGGAAACCCACCAGGGGCTCAGTAAGCTTCCCGTTATTGCTGTCTATATAGGGCTGCAAAAATAGGTGCACCTCCTCAGCACATCAGAGGCTAGACCATTTTCAACCACTGTGCCGTGGCACACTGGTGTGCCGCGAATGGTCCCCAGGTGTGCCGTGGGAATTTAGGAGAGGGTCATTTATCAGTTGGACCATTGGGGAATGTGACCCCATTGACAGCACAGTGTGCCTTGTCAATTGTCAAAAAGCTGATGGTGTGCCTTGACCATGTTAGTGCCTTGCCAGTGTGCTGCGAGATGAAAAAGGTTGAAAATCACTGGGCTAGAGCAGGGGTGTCCACAAAGTTTTTGGCAGGAGGGCCACACCATCTCTCTGACAACTGTGTTGGGGGCCAGGGAAAAAAAAGAATTAATTTACATTTAAAATTTGAATAAATTTACATAAATGAATATATTAAAGATGAACTTATATGACTGAATGAAGGTCTTGCAATAGCTCAAGGCCTATAAAAGGCCTTGCACAAAGCAAGGCTGGACTTTCCTTTGCTGCCACTACTGCATCACAGACATGAACCAGCAAGCAGGAAGGAAGCCCGCATCCCACAGCTCATGCAAGAGGTCAAACAGTTGCCCTCACACTGAGAGCAGTTGCATTGGGCCAGTGTGGGCTCCAACAAATCTCCGGAGGGCCAGAGGCTCATTGGAGATTGGGGGCTCCCTGAGGGCCGCACTGAGAGGCCTTGAGGGCCGCGTGTGGCCCCAGGGCCAGAGTTTTGGCACCCCTGGGCTAGAGCATATGGTTGGTGATGGGTTGCATTTGATGTGCAAACACAAGAGCGCTAGTGAATGGATATGAAGCTGCCTTACTGAGTCAGACTACTGATTTGTCTGGCACAGTACTTTCAGCACTGACAGGTGGTGGCTCTCCAGGGTTACAGACAGGAATCTTTCCAGTGCTACCAGGAGATGCCTGGGATTGAACCTGAGACCTTTAATATGTAAAATGGTGCTCTACCACTGAGCCCCAGCCTCTCACATATCACTACTTGAGTTACTTGGGCACAGAGGCCCAGCCTCCTTAGCTTTCCTGATGGCCTCCATAGCTATTGCTTTTGAAACTTTTAGAATTGGAAGCCTACATGAAGAGGGTATGATCTGGCTAAAATTAGAAGGATTCAAGAGTTGGATCCAGATGTTTCCATGAAAGATTTCCCTGTCTTTCCACCCACACCGTCCAGAACATTTTGAATCAGTTTCTTTTCAGTATTTTTCAATGGCCTAAATCAGGGGTGCTCACACTTTTTTGGCTCGAGAGCTACTTTGAAACCCAGCAAGGCCCGGAGATCTACCAGAGTTTTTTTTTTTACAATGTTCGCGCCATCATAACATAACATTTATGTGTACAATGTATGTTGGTGTACCTTGAGCCCCACTGAGTATAACAGGACTTACTCCTGAGTAGACATGCCTAGGATTAGGCTGTGAGGCTGCAATCCTAGCCACACTTACCTGGGACCTTACTCAGGTACAATGGGCCTTACTGAGTACAATGGGCCTTACTCCCGGCGATTCCTCCCAGAGGCACCTGAAAGGGGGGGTCGGCACTCTGCGATCTACTCATTTTGCCTCGCGATCTACCGGTAGATCGCGATCCACCTATTGAGCACTCCTGGCCTAAATTGTCTGGGATCTCATTTAGCATGGGCTTCTCTTTAGTTAGCCAAACTAAAGAACTTATAAAAGATAAATTTTTCATTATGTGAAAACGTTTCAAAGATTCTTCCAACTACCCAAAAAAGTTGAATGGGAATATCTGATCAGGAACAAAATTTAGTGAAGGGTAATTAATTTGGCTTACTTCTGTGCTGTTTTACCAGAGCAAAATCACATTGCTATGGGCAGTACCTCAAATACTTGGGTACCAGATGCTTACCCAGACTTGCCTCCTCTCTCCACTTCCACAAACCAACAGTTTTCAGATGAGCCTTCTATTTTGCAAGCTGCTTGCTTGCATTCTGCAGCAAAGGAACTAGGAGGTTGAGCTTCCAGCTGCTATGCTGGGGCAAGTTCTGTTTTCTCCTTCCTCCAGCCCCAAAAATAACTGAAAGAAAAATGCAATAGGACACACCAATTTTGAAACTCAAACATATCATTCTGCCACAATCTTCATCATCATCATCAAATAAGGAATCATAAGATGTTGTAGACAATAATTTGTAGCAGTGTAAAAAAAAAAGCACTGCTGGATCTTACTTCTGAGTAAACGTGCAGTCACCCTTTTTTATTTTCACATATTTATACTGCCTTTCCTCCAAGGAGCTCAGGGTGATGCACATGGTTCCTTCCCTCCTTGTGTCCTCACAACAACCCTGTGACGTAGGTGAGGCTGAAAGTAACTGGCCCAAGATCACCCAGGAAGGGTAGCACTTTAATATATTTTTAACATCTATTTGGGGGGGGGGGGGAATTAATCCCTTTTTTCAATTTTTATGCACCCCATGAGTTGCACATGAAATGAGCCAGAATCTTGAAATGAAGTACAATAAGTTTCAAAGTAGAAATGTGGAAGGGATGGAAAACACCCTACTGAAGAAATTTAAAGATAGTATGTGTGTGTATGTGTGCACGTTAAAAATGTAGTGTGGCTAAGGAGGGGTGTGGCAATGCCATTATTATTATTAAGAATATTTATTCTTAATAATAAATTTTTCAACAGGAACATAAGAACAGCCCCACTGGATCAGGCCATAGGCCCATCTAGTCCAGCTTCCTGTATCTCACAGCGGCCCACTAAATGCCCCAGGGAGCACACCAGATAACAAGAGACCTCATCCTGGTGCCCTTCCTTGCATCTGGCATTCTGACATAACCCATTTCTAAAATCAGGAGGTTGTGCATACACATCATGGCTTGTACCCCATAATGGATTTTTCCTCCAGAAACTTGTCCAATCCCCTTTTAAAGGCATCTAGGCTAGACGCCAGCACCACATCCTGTGGCAAGGAGTTCCACAGACCGACCACACACTGAGTAAAGAAATAGTAGTAGTTCACAAAGTGGTTTACATGGTAAATTAAATCAATAAATGCCATAACGATCTATATGCCCCTTATGCAGGGGATGGATTGAGTGGATAGAGGGATGTCCCTCTCACACAACACCAGAACCAGGGGACATCCACTAAAACTGAGTGTCAGGAAAGTCAAAAGAGACGAAAGAAAATATTTCTTTATCCAGCATGTAATTGGTCTGTGGAACTCCTTGCTGCAAGATGTGGTGATGGTGTTTGGCCTAGAGGCTTTTAAAAAGGGATTAGACAGATTTTTGGAGGAAAAGTCCATCATAGGTTACAAGCCCTGATCGGTATGTGCAACCTCCTGGTTTCAGCTGCTAGATACAAGGGAGTGGCACCAGGATGCAGGTCTCTTGTTGTCTTTTGTGCTTCCTGAGACACCTGGTGGGCCACTGTGAGATACAGGAAGCTGGACTAGATGGGACTTTGGGCTGATCTAGCAAGGCTCTTCTTATGTTATAATTCATAGGATTGGGTCCCATCTGTCCCATTGTCTTGACAGTTAAATCTGATTATGAGGAGGGGCCGTAGCTGAACAGTTGAGATATGCATGTTTTAAAAAATGCAAAGAAAACCCCAAAAGTTCAATGTCTGACATCCAAGTGCAAGCAAAGACTCCCATTTGAAACCCAGGAAGGTAACTGCTGAAAGTCCGTGTTGGCAATACTGTCCTGACTGAAACGATGGTCTGATTCAGCATCAGGTAGATTCTCTCCTAAGAATCTTCTCTCCTACAGGGAGTGACTAGGTGTCCTCTTTTTCCAGGACATGTCCTCATTTTTAGCCTCCTGTCCGGGGGAAAAACTTAAATGCCCTCCTTTTACCTGTGAGCAGCCCCTGCAGGCACTGCAGAGCCTTGCAATGAATAAATTATATGTAATAAATTATATAATTTTAAGTTTAATAATAATATAGTGTTTAAATTAACCACATGAAATCGTTAGATGAGTGCTTTTAGCTTTTTACTTTGTCCTGCCCTACATTTTTCTTGGATGTCCTACATTTTGGGGTGCCTGGTCCTCTTTTGCAGTTATGACAGCTGGTCACCCTGCTCTCCTTAGGGATCTTCTCCTAGGACATCTTTCTCCGCAGATCGTCAGTGCCTGCTCCCTCCTCCTCCTCTTCCTCCCCCTCTCACTTCTATTCCCCTTTGTTCCTCCCCCCCCCCCGTTTCTTCCCCCGCCCCACAAAACTCACCAGGCTCTGCTTGCATTTTCTGATTGGCCTCTTTGCTTTTCGGGGCGGCGCTGGCACGGAATGCTGAGTCTGAGCGTTCCAGAACCGGACGGTCCTGCTCTCCGGGCGGCGCGCTGATTGGCTGGCGCTGCATCTGAAGAGGGAGAGGATGGAATGTTGGGGAGTTGAGCGTTCCAGAGATACTTGCTGAGTCTTTTTCTCCCCAGTCTCCTGCCACCGAGGAGCGGGACAGCCTGAGTGCCAGGGAGGAGCGCGCAGACGGGCCAGCCTGAGCACCCAAGTGGGCTCCTGTGCTCCAGCCCCAGAGAAAGGAATCTGTGGAATTGCAGGAGCTTGGCTCAGAAGCATCCCAGGCTCCCTCCTTGGAAGGATCGGAGGAAGCCAGCGGTCCGGTCCGGCTGGGAAAGGAACCAGCAGCGTCACGAGGAGGTGAGTTCAGACCAGCGGCGTAGCTAGAGGGGGCAAAGCACTAAGTGTTGCAGGGGGCCTCACCTCAGCTTGCAAGTGGACCTTCCCCCTCCCCTTTGGATCCATTCCGGGCATTCACCTCCGTTTTGCTGCTCCGCCCGGAATGGCTCTGAAAGGGAGGGGTGGTGAGGCTCCCTACAAAACTTAGCGCTTTGCCCCCCTTTAGCTACGCCACTGGTTCCGGCTTCTCATAATCTGCCTCTTCTCTTCCTCGCTCTCCGCCCTGCGCGATCCAAAGGGTGAAGAGGACCTCGGTGTTGTTGGTTACGCGGGGACGAAGATGGTGAAGTTCGCGGGCAAGTTTGCAGACTTCCCCAGGCTGCCTGCCAGCCGCGGAATGGCCAGCTAAGCTAGGCTGGAAAACGGGCAAGCCTTTTCTCTCGAGGAGGATGCATTTGTGCGCAGGGATCTCAACATCTGGCAACGTGAGATGTCCCTGTCTGTTGGCCGTTGAAAAAGTAGTACTAGCTAGTAGTAGCTACTAGTAGCAGGAGTACTAGTAGTAGCTACTAGCCTCCTGCTACTAGTAGTAATAGGGGATTACTCGCTCCACACACTGGCCCCTTTAGATCTGCTATCTAGGGGCATGATTATGCCCCCTGATCATTTAGGGGCATGATGATAATCAAGGGGGCATGATTGGGGTGTGTCTGGTGGAGAAAAAGTCAAGGAGTGGGACTTGTGGTGTTCCCCCCCCTTTTGGTCCTAATTCAAGCACTGACTTAAACTGGTCCTTTTGCGTGGCTTGAAAAAGGACACATTTATGGACACAAAATGGTAAAAATTGGAGATCTTACATTTCAACAGCATGAAAATGTCAGGGTATGTTTTGGAAGGAGATGCCCAGGAAGGAGAGGTGAGTAAAAATAATCTAAAGGAGGAAAATCCATGGCATCCTCTGCTATGTGAAGGAGAATGGGGGGAGGGCTGATTAGCCCCATGCTAATGTCTTTGTCCATGTACCAAGTCTTTGGTGGTGATTCTCTGATTGTCTTACCAAGTGCTTTAGAGTATGTTAAGAAGTAGCGAAACCAAGACATGCGCTTGACAGTGGGAGTGATGAAACAGGCAGGTGAGTTAAAAGTGACATATGAGTCAGACGTGTGCACTGAAAGTAGGTGGTAAATACGAAAAGGTGGGGTTTCCTAATGCAACTCTTAAGCTTTTATTGCACACTTTGTGCTATGGTTCTCTCTTACACACTGTGGAACATGGAAGTAGCATCTGTTTGTGTCAGAGAGCCAGGGCATGAGAAAAGACTTGTGCAGAGGCTGCATCAGTGACTCATTCTCTGCATGGTTACTTGAAAGCAACATGATCAGTGGGACTTGCCCCCTAAGAAGTGTGTGTTACTGATGCAACCTAAATTACTTTCTGTTCTGTAGGGCAAATCTGGGCATCCCATACACTGGGATCTGTTGGGTGATCACTGACATGGCTTGCACTAGATCAGGGGTATCCAAACTTTTTTGCAGGAGGGCCACATCATCTCTAGGACATTGTGGGGGGGGGGGCAGGAAAAAAGGAATGAATTTACATTTAAAATTTGAATAAATTTACATAAATGAATATATTAGAGATGGAACTTATATGAATGAATGAGGGTCTTGTGATAGCTCAAGGCCTATGAAAAGCCTTGCACAAAGCAAGGCCAGCCTTCGCTACCACTGCTGCATCACAGACATGAAACAGCAAGAAGTGGAGGACGCCCACGTCCCACAGCTCATGCAAGAGGTCGAACAGTCGCCTTCATGCTGAGAGCTGTTGCATCAGGCCAACATGGGCTCCGGAATGTTTCTGGAGGACCAGAGGCTCGTTGGAGACTTGGGGCTCCCCATGGGCCAGATTGGGAGTCCCCAAGGGCCGCAAGTGGCCCCTGGACTAGGGTTTGGGCACCCCTGCACTAGATCATTAAGGGCTCCTGCCTCCCTGATGTTTGACAATAGCAGCAGTTAAAAGGCTTTAAAAAGGAACTGTGAGAGTTTCCAACCTGTAGTAACTCAGATGCTGGTGTGTACTTATATGTGGAGGTCACCCACTAGGGCAGCCATTTTCAACCACTGTGCCATAACACATTGGTGTGCCATGGGTGGTCCACAGGTGTGCCACATGAATTTGGGGGAAGGACATTTATTAGTAGGACCAATGGGATATGAGCCCCCCACTGGCAGCATGGTGTGCCTTGCCAATTATCAAAAACCTGATGGTGTGCCTTGACAATTTCAGTGCCTTGTCAGTGTGCCATGTGCTGAAAAAGGTTAAAAATCCCTGCCCTAGGGTATAGTGCAGGGGTCTCCAAACCCCAGCCCAGGGGCCAGATGCGGCCCGCAGCAAGCCTCTTGCCGGCCCGTGGGCAACCTCTTGTTCCCTGAAAGCCTCTGGCCCACTCAACTGAACATGACCAGAACTGTGCTCTGATTGTGTCTGGAGGGTGTTCTGAGGGCCAGAGAGGTTGAATGAATGAGCCCATTCATTCATTTATTCACTCCTCTAAGTTCCATCTCTAACTTAATTATTTAAATTTTATATTTAAATTTTTTTTCCAACCCTCTACACCACGCCAGATATTTGATGCGGCCCTCTGGCCAGAAAGTTTGGAAACCCCTAGTATAGTGCATGGGGTGCAGCAGGTAATTGACCCTGCCCTGAGCCATCCTTTTGCATTTGGCTCTTCCCAACCAGCCACTGTTTTGCATTTGGTGGCCCTTGGGTCCCAGGAAACAGCAAAATATTTCTTGCAAGCCTGAAGACTCTTTGCTGCAGGCCTGTCAGATTGCAATCTGGAAATTGCACCTTTTAACAACCCATAAACAACAGGAGAGGTTGTTATCTCTGTACTTCCAGTCCACTTGCTTCCTGGTTTCCCTTGCTCAACCTCCTCCCCTATCTGCTGCAGCAAGGTGGGGCTTAAGTTGGCACCCCTTGCATACAAGATGGGAAGCTGAGTGATGGAACTCATAAGGAACTTGGGGGAGGTGTGCTGAAGGCACATGCTTGGACTATGCAGGCTCTGAGTTGCAACCTGGCAGCTGTGCTTTGATGGCTGCCTCCATGTTCCAAGGAGTTTGCATGCAAGGGCTCAGGATATCCATGCTGCCGTGGGTGTTGTAGCTTAAAATGACCTGGCCTGATCTACGTGGCTCATCACAACACACAAGCATAAGGAGATCACTGCCATGGAAAGCCATTTGGAGTGGTCTTCCCCAGAGCTGCCAACTTCTTTTAACTAAATGTGCTCCTGTGTATTCAGCAATCACAAGACATAAAGAAATTTAGCTGGTGTTGCTTTTCCACCGCTTATCTCCATGCCAGGAAAAGCATCACCCACTTCTTCAGTGTAACCTCCCAAGTGATTCAAGCATCATCTGATGTATTCCTGTCACTCTGCAGAGGTACAGTGGGCATCTAACAGGAGCAGGGCCTTCTTGGTGGTGGGAATGTTCTTTTGCTGGAGGGCAGGCTTTCTTCCTCTCTATATACTTTCCAATGCCAGACAATGACATGGTCCATTGGGAAGCAATAGAAATGAAGGAAGCGAAAGAATTAGATAAGTATACAGTATAATAAGGTGATGACTCTGTTACTGTTAGAACAGCAAATGGTCTTGTGCCATCTTAAAGGCAAACACATTTATTTGTGGACTTGATCCCACTTTCATCAGTTGTATGTTAGCCTCAGTTGGCAGAGAGATACATGAATATGTGAGCTGGTGACACATAGTGTCTAAAAGACTAAGCTGTGAATTGGGACTTTCCCAGTTCATATCTTTCCTCTGCTTTAAATTCATTTGGTCCTACACAGTTACTCCCTCATGACCTCAGTTTTCCCCCTCTGCAAAATGGGGATAATGTTACTGTCCTTAGAGCAGTGTTTCTCAAACTGTGGGTTGGGACCCATTAGGTGGGTCGTGAGATAATTTCAGGTGGGTCCCCATTCATTTCAATATTTTATTTTTAATGTATTAGACTTGATGCTACCATGATATGTGACTGCACTTGGAAAAATATTATAGACCCATACTTTTAACAAACTACTATGTCTATTCTTTTAATAATGATAGTAAAGGAAACTTACTCCTGAGTAAGTGTGGGTAGGATTGCAGCCTAGGACAGCTAAAAATTTTCCTGCTTGCTGATGTCACTTCCGGTTATGACATCACTTCCAGTTGGTCCCGACAGATTCTCATTCTGTCCTGGTGGGTCCCGGTGCTAAATGTGTGAGAACCACTGCCTTAGAGTATTAGCTCATTATTTTAAGTATTATTAATAATGCTTGCCAACAGGATTGCTGTGAAGACTACATCAAGACAATACATGTGACACCTTTTGCACACTCAAAAAACAGCATTCACAAAATAAATTTTATTTTAGTACAGAGCAGTGAAATGGCCACAAGATGTTAAAAGGTATGTATTGTGACATTTCTCTGTAAAGCTCAGGTGTATGCAAGATGATCACTCCATAATGTTCCTGGTCATGATGGTCATTTAAAAAAACATCTGGGCCCCACAGTCTGCTGATACCTTCGTTTGGACCAACCAAAATGACACAGTGTTGTGGAGCTGCATCCAAGTAAGACCACCAGTCTGCCTAGTTGAGTATTTTCTACACATACTGGCAGCAGCTCTCCAGGGTTCCTATGGAGGTACCACAGATTGAACCTTCTTCATGCCAAAGTTAGACTTGACCCCTGAACTACAACCCCTTCCCTCCTTAAAAAGCAAAACTTTGAACTTTTCCAGAGATCTTCAACGGGCTGGCTGTTAAAAGCAAAAGAAATGGGAGAGGAGAAAAGAAGAGGAAAGAGCTGGGTCTGCTCTGTAAACCTCAAAGCTTGCTGTTTGAAACCACCTTAAGAAGGAGGGCAGGAGGAGTCATGCAGTCGGAATTTGATTGGCACACAGGAACGCGGTAGTCCTTGCTGATGTCACTGGAAAGGAGAGGGTTAAGGAGCCCTCTGTCTGTGTCTCTGCTCATGTGGGAGTGAGTCAGTGACTGGAGTCAGCATTGCTGGCCCTTTGAGCTCCATTCAAATATTCATGCATGCCCTTGTAAATGTGAATTGCTGATTGCAGTTTGCTTATTTTTCCCCTGAACAACTGCAGTCTCTGGCACTGCTGGGTTTTCCTGGGCAACTGGTTCCAGCAACCCAGGACCACACAGAAAGAGCTGTCCTTCACCACGCTCCCCCTGACTGATCCTTCCCCTTGGTGTCATGAATTCGGTGCGGAGGCGAGAGCCTTGAAACAAATTCCTTCCGTCTGCCAGAGCAGAAGAGTTCCAGCCTCGCTCCTTTTTAGGGGTGCAGCAAACATTGTTTTGCCTTCGTTTCATGGGTGGGTTTCAGTTCCACTTGCCTTCCAATCCGTTTCTTTGGAAACCCCTGGCGTGGCATGCTTTGGGAGGGATTACTTGCCCAGAGGGTGGCCGGGTAATTCTATTAGTCACTGGCCCAAATGTCACACAGGAAACTTGAGGCAAGGCTCAAGACATCTGGAGTCCTTCATTTGAACACCCATTCTTTGGACTTGATTGTGAAATTGCTTGGAAGTTTAGCAAGAGGACTGGGAGTCTGTGGCACGGGGCAGGAATTGTCTCTTATTTTGGACAGAGCCCAGGGCAAGCTGGATTCCCTGGCCAGGCCAAAGGAGAGTTTTTGGCAATGCATCAAAGAGTGCTGCCCCCGGTGCTATGTGATGAGACAAGTCTCCACCATGGCATAAAACCAAGAACTGTGAAGCTGGGCTCTGGGTACAGAATTCAGCAGCCTAGAGAGCTTCATTTTCCCCTCCTTTTTATAAAAAGCCAATTTCTGGTCCATATCCCTAAAAACATTGTGGACAATTTCTGGGTAAATCTCAGAATTCTAACAGGGGCTAAATGAAGATTTCCTATGGTCAAGGGGAGAGTGAAAACCCTGCAGAGATCACTTGAGGAGGAATTACTTACAAGTCACTAGGTCACTCAAACTCTGCAGCTGCCATCCAGTGTAGACAGCGCTGACCTAGATAGACCAGTCTGACTCAGTAGGAAGCAGTGCTTTGCTTTTCTTCCTCCACCCCCTCCTTGTTTTAAATGTTTATCACTTCCTGATTGACTTCATACCTCTGCTCAAGCTTCACATGGCCTCAGGTGAATGGGGAGCAGGACCAATGGGGTGGTTCTGGCTTGGCTTCCACATCACCTTGTGGAATTTCAAATCGTTGTCCACCTTTGCCCAGGTTTCTCTGCAGCTGTGGCCTCACTGCCTTAACATTCACTAACCTTGGGCTTGGCCCATGTGGATGGTGTCAACTTGCAGTTCTTTCCTTCAGAAGGGTGCTTCTAGGTCATGCTGCTTTGGGGAGATCCCATGTGCTCAGCACAAGTTCATGTTGGTCTTTGGCCCATGCGCATAGCTGAAGGTACAACAAGCCCAAGATGAAAATAGGCTGTGCCATTTACACAGCAGACATTCCCTCCCAGTGTGGGTTATCAGGGGGGAGGGTCATATTTTTCTAGAAACCCCCTTCCCCACTCGGTCTTTCAAATCTATCCCCATTAGGTTCCTGTTTGGGATGGGTTTGGAAGACCAGAGACCATCCTATCCATGCAATGATGATCAATATCGCGTATTCTGGTATTTAAAGTAGGGCAACCTAATCCTAACCTGTGCTGGAAAAGGCAGGCCACAGCGGCCTGCTTTGTATCCAGCACAGATTAGATGCAGGCTGGATGGCACCTTGGGATAAGGGGTATTTTTCCCTTACCCTGTGTCGAGCCCCAGCTATATAGCTGGTGCAAATCCAAACAGTCCATATAAGACTGCTCAGGCCAGGGACGGGTTAGGATTAAGCCTGTACCACTGTGACTAATCCTGCCCACCTCCCATTCTGCCCTCCTCTGCCCAAAAAGCACCCTTACCATACCTGGAACGCCATGCCTGCCACCCTCTCCAACCTCCTGCGTTGCCCAGCACACATTTTCCTTGTTGAACCACGCAGGGATTTGATCTGACCCTCCTAGGCTGGCGCAGGCCTCTGCGCCAGCCCAGCCAATTCCCAAGTTGGTGCAAACATGCCTTGTGGCATGTTTGAAACAGTTGGGAGCTGGCCCAGGGGGCCCGTCCCAGCTCATCTGTGACTTTGGATTGCGCCCTAAGTTGATTTTACCCACTAAGAGTACCAACCACAAATGGCACAAAAATTTCCACATGATGACATTTTTGGTGCTGTGAATAGATTGAGTAGAGGCTGCCAGTGGTCCCCATCCCTCAGTGTTTTCTGCGTTGGCTGTTCAAGGTTTTGGAGAGGGATCTTTCCAATTCTGCCTGGGTGGGCTGCCAGGGATTGAATCTGGGGCTTTCTACTGGGGTGCTTTGGCCTCTTCCTGAAGCCACCTTCAGAGTCCCATATTACAAGGGGCTGAATTCTTCAATGCAGTCTCCAGAACCTCTGAGCAGAATTTTATCAGGGGTACAAAGTTTCTTTTGAGTCCCTTTGCAAAGGGGGACAGGTGAAACAGAGCAGGGGAGAGTGGTGACAGGCAAGCAGAATAGGGGCATGGAGGGGCAAAACAGAGTGGGAGGAGAGTAGAGACAGCTGGAAAAGTGTTTGGAGCCCAGGTCTACCAACCCATATGGCATCAGTAGTGTCCCCACAAGCCCTAGTGTCGCCAGCATCCTGTGTGGGCAACAAGTCTGAGTAGATAGGAAATTATAAGATCCCAGGAAATTTCTGGGGCCCCTCCTTTGGCTCCTGGGCCCCCCTTTTGACCCTGGGCCCGGGTACAAATTACCCCCTTTACCCCCCTCTCCTAGGCCCTGGCAGTCTCTTCCTATGCAGCCTTCATTTCTTGGGTGTTGTGTTGCAGCCAGTGCAACTCTGATTGCTCATTTTTCTGTTCCTGCCTATCAACTTCTGTCCTTGGACTTTGTGTTGTGTCAATGCAGAGAAAAGATCTGCTTTGCTGTAGTGGTAGTTCAAAGTGGCTGGATGGTGGCCCATGATTGCAAAATTAAATACTTTTTAAAGTCCCTTGATTCAAGAGTAATTAGGTAAGTGCTTGATTTTTTTTTTTCCTTTTGAAATCCACAGTGAGACTTACTTTCAATTAAACATACACAGGATTGCACTATGGCTGTGTGATATCTAGGGTGTCACAACTTTTCCCTGCAACAAGAAGTCTTGTAAAGTCTTTTTTATAACCCTATACGCACTTATCTAGACATAAGCTACCCTGAGTACTGTGAGACTTCTGAGTAAACATGCATAGGACTGCACTGTAATATTCTTGGGATTATCAAATCCAAGGCACCTCCAAAAGTGCTTTTGGGAAATAATGGAGATGTATTCTGTTTTGAAGTCAAACTCCATTAATATTTACTGAAATCAGGATGAAATTGTTGTCCAAATTAATCCTTGTCATCTTTGTCAGCTGCTGAGTCAAAGTAGTCCATTCCAGATTCTTTCATCCTTCTCATCTCCTTCCTAGTCTCACCTCTGCCCTGCCTCTTGGCCTTTCCCTATCTGAGTTTTTTTCCATCTCTCCCTCTTTTGTTGTGAAAATGTCTCCTGATTAGATTTTCTCTGCACAGAGGATGATGGGTTGTTTTGCCAACGATCTTTCCAGGTTCCAGTGTTTATCTGTTACTGAAACTGACCATCCTCCCAGGGTGGATCCCTTTTTCCATTTCTACCTTTCACCCAGTTATTGTGCAATTGTGTGCATCCCAGGCAATGGTTTTTATAGGATAGTTCCAGATTTATCGAGTGCCTCCCAAACTGCCCCTTGGGACCTCAGTTGGCTTTGCTTTTGTCGTCTTTTTGCCGGAGCTTCTAAAGGCATGTTAGGCCTTCTGGAGAGCATAGCTACTGTTTATACAACTTTCTCTCTCCCTCCATCATTTGGGCTGATGCATGAACACAGCTTCATGACACATATGTTTGATGTAACTCTCATGGGTTTTTCAAAACAACCTGTCAGAGCTGTGTGTGTATCACACACTGCACTAAACTGAGTTAATCCAAGTTAGCATTGTCTCTCTATACCAGTGTTTTCCAAACTGTGGGTTGTGAGACAACTTGTGGTGGGTCGTGAAAATTTTTGAAAGGGGGGGAAACCTCTGCAAGCACCCTTCCCCGTTTACAGAATAAAGGTGTTAACTGGAGTGCTAACCTGTGGTACCTATATGGGGTAATCTTCATATCCCCAAATTAAAATGATACATTTTCCTATTTTCTCTAGTAATTGGTGTGCCATAGCTCAAGCGTGAACCCAGTTCAACCTTTGTCTAGTCTGGAAGTCCCTAACTGCACATCTTGCTCTCCAGTTCAGCCTTCTGGGTACCCTGGAATGACTGTAAAGGTTTGGAGGAGCTCCTTGAACTCTATTTCTAGGGAGAGTCTAGCAAATGTCAGTGCACACATACTATACGTAAGGTCTCTAGCAGCCTCTGGGCTCCAGGACCCCAATTATTGTTAATCACTTATTTATTATTAATAAATAAAACATTTCTTTCTAGATCTCTTTTTTGTCTAGTGGTAGATTGTCTTTTTAAACGTGGGTCCAGGTGCTAAAAAGTTTGGGAAGCACTGGTCTATACTGAGTGAGAGCAGCTCTCAAGGTTTCAGATGGGGGGGACTCTTTCCCAGCTCTGGCAATATCAAGGATTGAACCTGGAACCTTTTGGCATGCAGCCTGCACCACAAGCCCTTCCTCATATTTGTGAGCAGGGGAGAACGTTTAAGCATTAGATCCCATGGCAACTTTTCCGAATCCTCCCCTGGGTTTCTTGCTTGGGGAGTTATGACACTGAAGAAGGCTTGAAGCTACAGTGAATCCTTAATTTAACAGACTGATGGGGGAAGGGGTGTCCGTTAATGCTGAAAGCCCATTAAATCCAAATTCGCTGATGCTTTAACCATTGCACCACACTGGCTCTATAGTGCATTTTGTGGCATTAAGGCATAACATAGGCTATAGTACAGCGGTGGCTTAACCATGGCTCGTGAGTTCCGACTTTTGACATAAATGCGTGGCTCGAAGAAATACGTTGGCTGAGCCCCTTTTTGCACCACAAATAATATAAAAGGTAAATAAAAAACTTTCAAGGTTTGTAATTATTTAGCAGGTATCAACTGCGAGTCCACTGGACTAAAGCATAAGTTTAATGTTCATGGTGAGTAAATATATTTAAGAATGTAGATGCTTCTTAAATGTTGTGGCTCTCAGACATCTGAAGTTTATCGTTTGTGGCTCTTACGTTAAGTTAAGTAAGTTTGCCACCCCTGCTATAGCCTTGACCTGGAGCATTCTTATGGAAACCAGTGGGATTACTCTGGAGTCTGAGCTCCTGCAAGAGCTTCACACTTGCAATCCATGTTATTCTGATTAACCTCATGTTGAATCCAAGAATCCTTCCCCAGGAGGAAGACTCATTTGGTGGGTGGAGGGGTTTTAGTGGCATCAACCCACTATTTCCAAACGTCATTGCTAAATGGCACTTCACAGCATAAGCTTGATAAGACAGGGCTCTGCCCGAAAGAGCTTACAATCTCTTGAGCAGCAAAGAAAAGAGGAAAAAGGTGCAGGAGGGTAAAGATCTTGTGGAAACTACTACATGGAACTTTCCTGTTCCAAGACAGTGTCCCCCTGAATGCCACATGCTGGGGAAAACCAATGAGGGATGTTAGCATCACATCTTGTACATGCGATCCAGTGATCTCAGAAATATATGATGGGACCATTTGATGGTGTGATCCAGCAGGGCTGCATTTATAAAAAGATGGGTTTGAGAGAGAGGGAAGCAACAATTAGATCTTCCAGGAGGGAGCTCCAGGTGACTATATTGTGTGCTCAGATCCAAGCTTGCCATCTTTCATTTTCTGACTGGCACCAAGGGATGCAATCAGTCTTGTTGCATGTTGCGCTCAAAATATTTACATTTTATAAGAGAACCGTCCACAGAAGAGCACTGTTGAGCTAATCAGCCACATGGATTCTGTGATATAAGGTTGCCGCCAGCCTCCTGTCAAGAGCACTCATGAAAACAACCCCTTCTAATAACGATGAAAGGTTGGCTCCAGCAGCCTTTTTTTGTATATATAATTGGAGTATGCCATCTCAGCTGTGTGATCCTACTTCAAATGGGCACCGAGATCAGAGGTACTGCAGTGTGTTTTGTTCCAAGTGGCTTTTATGCTTCTTTTCCCTTTGTTTTGGAGTGTGCAAAAGTTGTTACCGTTGGAGGAAATTATGGACAGCAGACGGTGTTGCATCAACTCCAACAGTTACGGTCATAACAACATAGTCAGAATGACTTTCTGAGATGGTGGACATTTTTTTTTGTTTCTTTTGTGTCTGTTAAGCATTAAATTAATATACTGCCAGATGGCAGTGAAATTAGTCTGTTGCTGCTACAAGGGTTGAGAGCACAATCCTCAAAATAGCCTTTTTTTGTGCCAGAGGGGGTCTGCAACTTTAGGTTAGAAATCATGGGAATTCTTTGGAAATCATGTCTCTGGGATTCTACCTCCAACCTTGCACTATGCAATGTCTGGGACAGTCCTGCTCCACTTCCAGTTCTGGCTGGTTCCAAATTGCTTGCAACCAGAGAGTTGGAGCTGCCAGTGAGTCTTCTTTGAATTTTACTCCAATGTAAAGAAATTTCTTTCAAGCCTGGACTTTGGGCTGCTGCCAAACAGCTAAGATTTTGGACCAGATCTGATAAAACGTGCAAGCCTTGTTGTTTGTTAGTTTTATTTACTCTTCTCTTAAAACTGTTGCAAGGCTCAGTTATTTTGAATGGCCTCCAGTTTTACCTTTTGTTTAGGATGAGAGTCATTTGACACAAGTAAGATTATACATGGATTTCACTGCTGAAAGGAAACTTAATACCAATTTGACTTCTAGCATTTAGGAGTGCCTCTTTTTGTAGCCTGTGACTGGTTTATATTTTAACCACTGCATGTTTGTACAGAAGAAGTCTGGACATGTATGTGCCCTCAATGAATGTCAACTGAACTTGATCTATGAGGAAATGATTCGGTTTCTTTTTGTTTCTGTATGTTTTTGCTTGTAACCAAGGTTGCAAAGCAATATTGTCTTAAATTCAGATGGAATACTGTGAGAATTGAACCGTCCCTCTGAGCTATGTGGGAGGGTTTGGGAGACGCTGTGGATTAAATGATGTAGACCAAACTATTTCTGAGCGTTGCATCATATGGTCTTTCCTGGGCCATACTGCTTCAGACTATTTGGGGGGGAGGGAATCTCATTTGAATGCTTCCCCTTTGATATACATAAAAAAATTATTTTAAAAAGTCATGCAAGGTTGAATGTTAAGAGAATGTCTCTAGTTTTACAAGCTGAATTTGTCTAGTCAGAAAGTTCTTCCTATGAGGGAGCATTCCAAAATGTAATCTGTCACCTGAGATAGTGGAGTCTGGAAAGGACAGTACCACAAGATGCATTTGAAGATAGAGTTAAGCTCTAAATATTTCACTTTGGCATTGAATCTTAATGTTTACGGAATACTACAAGGCAGCGGTTCCCAAACTTTTTAGCGTCATGGCTCCCTTCTTCCACGGCGTCCTCTTCCCACCTTGGATTGTGCTAGATCTCATTCTTGCATGGCCCACGATGGTGGTACCCAGGAAGGGGACATCCCATGACACACCTGTGAGTACCCCACGGCTCCCTTTGGAGCCACACCTCACCATTTGGGAACCACTGCTATATGCTTAAGAACACTGCTATATGTTTAAGAACAGAAGAAAAGCCTTGCTGGATAAGACCAAAGGCCCATCTAATCCTGTTTCCCCACAATAACCTATCAGTTGTCTCTGGGTAGCCTACATGCACAAGAGAAAGGCCTTCATCTCTCCCACCTTTGCTTGCCTGTACCTGGTATTCAGAGGTATACTGCTGCTGAATCTGAAGGTGGCATGTGACCATCCTGTCTAGTAGCCATTGATGTAGTAGAATGATGTTATAATGGTACAGAAAAATGTTGCATTTTTGCTAGAATGGCAGTTTGTGAATGTGACTGTAAGTATGAATGGTTTGTTGTTTGTTCACAGGATTGGGGAGAGGGGAGTCTTGGTTCTCCCAGTTACAATTTCTCTGTTCTTGTTTTTTCCAGGTGATTTATCGAGATGGTTGACTACCTTGCAAACACAGAGATCAACAGCCAACGCATTGCTGCAGTGGAGAACTGCTTTGGGGCATCTGGCCAACCTCTGGCCGTGCCAGGAAGGGTCCTCTTGGGGGAAGGCATTTTAACCAAAGAATGTCGCAAGAAAGCCAAGCCACGGATCTTCTTCCTTTTCAATGACATCCTGGTGTACGGAAGCATTGTGATCAACAAGCGGAAGTACAGCTCCCAACACATCATCCCCCTTGACGAGGTCACCCTGGAATCGTTGCCAGACACCTTGCAGATGAAGAATCGATGGATGATTAAGACAGCCAAGAAGTCCTTTGTTGTCGCTGCGGCCTCCCTTACCGAGAGGAAGGAGTGGATCAATCACCTGGAAGAATGTATTCGGCACTTGCTCTCCAAGACAGGCCAGCAGCCCCCAACGGAACATGCTGCACCCTGGATCCCTGATAAAGCCACTGATATCTGCATGCGTTGCACACACACCAAATTCTCTGCTCTCACTCGCAGGCACCACTGTCGAAAATGTGGCTTTGTGGTATGTGCGGATTGTTCCCGGCAGAGATTTCTCATGCCCCGACTGTCCTCTAAGCCTTTGAGAGTTTGCAACCTTTGCTACAAGCAGCTGATGGCAGAAAAAAAGGAAAACGAAGCACTCAGCAGCCCATCTAAGCCAGTTCATTCTCCTCTGGTTGGCTACGAACCTTCTAGTGGGGATGACAGTGACAGATCCGACGAGGATAAGCTAGAACAATGGTCAACAGGGGCCGAGTTTTACACGTCGGAAGAAGTTTGGTCATCGTATCGTAGCTGACCTTGGCAACAGTTTAGTTCATTTGCTGGACCATGTCTTTATTCCTGAGGAGTACAGAGGACAATCTCTTGCCTCAGTATACTTTTCAGGGGAGTATTCAGTTCCTTTTGTCTTCCAGTTCTGTGAATCAGGGAGAAAGCATGACCACAGTAGACTGAATGGTAGGGTCTGCTTGTCTCCTCTAAGAGTGAGTCTGTTTTTTTAATTGATATTTGAGGTAGAGTGTGCTTGAAACAACCCCAAATATGACTGTGATTAAGTCTCTCCAAAAATGAAAGTCCTTTAATTTTAGGGCTACAGGTAGGCCCTTTCTCGGCACCTGAAATGTTGAGTTTCAGCTCTAGAATTTACAATTCTAGAGTTTCAACCCTGGAATTTAAGGCGAGGGGGAGAGAGAGAGCTTGCACCCTAAAACATCCTGAATTGTATTGTCTGGAGAAATCCATTTGGTTTCCTTGAACCAAATTCTGAATCCACTTTGGGGTTTAAACAGATAAACCATTCATGAGGCATTGGGTAGGTCAAATTCTTATACTTTTTCCCCACCAAAATTAACTTTTGATCATTTAAGGCAACCCTGCTGGATCAGACCAGAGCATCCTGATTCCCATAGCGGCTAATGAGGTGGTGCTAGGAAGCCCAGAAACTGGGCATGAAGGCAATGCAGAACTTGGACAATTACCCCTTAGCGGGAGAACCATTTTTTTGGGAATATACTTTATTTTGAAGGCAGACCAAGGACTTACCTAGTTGACATTGCTTTGATGTCATAATTCTGAGTAGTGCTAGGAATGAACCAGAGAATTTGTGGGGTTGGGGTTCATTTCCAGTGTCCAGGGCCCACCTGTCCTTGTGGTCACGTCACATTGCAGATGGATATATGCTGTATTTCTTCCCATCTTTTTTCACTGCTGATCTTCTTGTCCCCAGGAAGAGAGGAATGGAGCAAAAGAGACCAAATGGTAGACCCATCACCCCTCTCTATTTTCTCCATTTCCCTCTTCCTTTTTGTATCCAGGGAATAAGCAGGGGCTGGTGTGTCACTGGGTTTAGAGGGGATGGCATTTGACATGGTAAGGCACCACGCAAGTTGGGGGTGGCAGTGATATTTGCTGTCCCTCCCTGGATGACGGGAAGTCTTGGGTCAATCCTACAAATGTACTATGAAGGCTTTCAAATCAATGTCAGTAATTGGCTTGTTAACTGTGATATTTGGTTAGGAGCTTTGTCCTCTTTATATTTTTGGTCATGTTCCCCATTGTGTGTGTGTGTGTGTGTGTGTGTGTCCGTCCTTTTGTGTGTGGTAAGCCCAAGAATGTTTGGCTTGCAATTGTCATGTTTTCCACATGAAGTAAATCATTTAAACAAAGTGTTTTGAGACACTAAAAATAGCTGGTGTAAAAAGGCTGACTGGTAGATGGCCTAGACTCTCTCAGAGAGGAAGTAAACCACTATTTTCCTTCTTAGCAGTGATAAAACTTAATATTTGCTACTCTCTGATAAAATAAGAATTCTTAAAAGAGAGGGGTCTTTAAGGCCTGGCTCCATGCACCACACACCTTGACTTTAGTTTAATGAAGCATCTGTGAATTTGGTCCTTTTTCAGTCTTTCCAAAACTCTTAGCTGCTTCAAGAATTCATAAAGGAGGTTTTGGGCTTCTGATTGCAGAAAAACAGGCTGAAAGATCAAGAACTACAGCACTGATCACTATATATCAGAAGCCAAGGGCTGCAGCTACTCTACGTTTCAGTTTCACGCAGTCTGCATGAAAATGATGTATCTGCCAACTAAAATTGGCCAGTATGTTCCCCTTATTCTGTAATCTTAATTTGAAAATCATGAGAACTGAAAAACATGAAATGAGTCCCATTTACTTCCTGCTTTCTCATCCTTTGCTATTTTTATCCACTTTGGTCTTCAAACTTAGCTCTGTGAACATGAGGGCTAGTAACTTTGTTGTTTTTTTAAATTAAAAACTGGGGTGCTCAGAGTTCCAACAAAAACCATACAAAAGTGCCTTATAATAAGTGCCTTATAGTAAGGGTCCTTTACTGTATATTTACCAGGTCAAAGACCAAGGGTTCCGTGGCTCATGGCGTAGCTTTAAGCTATTTCTGCCCAGCATTGTATATATGCCACAGAGATCAAATGTATACACCTGTGGGCTGGGCAGAAATTGGATTATTAAGTTAAGCTTGAGCACCAAGCCCTCTGTGCTTATAAGGTGGAAGTTGATTGAGAGCTGTCCAGAATGTTGACATTAACCTTTTGGGTTCACATGACAAACACAACATGCCTGTTGGAATGTATTTGCGCTGGAAGTATGTAACTGACAGTGCAATCCTATGCATGTCTACCCAGAAGTAAGTCCCCATTGTATTCAGTGGGGCTTACTCTCAGGAAAGTGTGCATAGGATTGCAGCCTCAGACATCTTACCTTTTGTGACTGTTAGATACCAGCAACACAGGATGCAGTCCTATTCATATTTTCCCAGGAGTAAGACCCACTGAACACAGTGGAACTTAGTTCTGATACATAGGATTGCGCTGACAGTTTCTATTGTCTATAATTCTATATCACAACTCAAACTATGCTAGTAACCAGTGTTAATGTTGACATAATCTTGGTTTTTAATGTTCTTGTCTTTTTGGAGCAGATCTATTAGTTGGCCTTTTTAGACTTCCAGTAATTGTTTTCACCAGCCAGTATGTTTACACGGGACACGTTCCCAGCCAATGAAAGCTTTCTTTTTTTCCAGTCAATTAACTGCTTCTTTCTCTTAACTTTGATAGTTATGTTGCTGATTAAATATCACAGTGTCTTAATACTATTCATATTTTGAGGGTTATTAATTGAATATCAATGTGTCCTGCTGGGAAATAGAACACCTGGGCCCCAATCCAGCTCAGGTTGTGCCTTGGTGCAAATGCTGCCACCAGCCTGATCTGGCTTGCTGGTGGCATCCCCATTTGCTCATATTTCAGATCCACTTCCTGGTCCCACCTGCACATGCAAAAGATCCTGCTATGTCTGAGTAGAGCAGCTGCTGATACCTAATTAGTATGCATGCATGCTCCACACTTCCGTGGAAGAGCTATGCTTTATATTGTCCAATCTTTTGTTATCTCTAGGAAGGCTTAGGTAGTAAGGCTGGGAGGATTCCTACCAGCCAAAATACAGACAATACTGAAAGCCAGGTGGATCAGTACTATGACTCAGTTGCATTCAGATGAAGCACTAAACCACTGTTTAACATTGTGTATATGATCAACCATGATCCTTTGGTTTGTGTATTCCCACTTCCTGGCAAAAATGGAAGTTTTTAACTATTGTTGTTGGCATCCTTCAGTCTCGGAAGACTATGGTGTTACGCTCTGAATGGTGGTTCTGGAACAGAGTGTCCTCTCCAGTGCGCAAAGCCTGGGTAAAGTAGGTATGGAGGATAGGCTGTTACCCATGCAGCAAATCCCCCCTCTCCCCGTCACTGAAATGGTCCAATGGAAAGGCAGAGGCCAATATGGTTGGTTCCAGCGGCGTCACAGGAGTTGCCAGAACGTGACTGTGTTCAGCCATGAACTGCCTCAGGGACTCCGGCTCCGGATTTTGCCTCGAGGTTGACTCCTGAAGCCTTTTCCATAACTGGATGTAGCCACAAGGCAGTGGAGGTTTGGGATCAGAGTTTTCCTTCTCTCAGATGAGCTGCCTTCCCAGGCTGATGAGTCCCATCTACCCGGTTAACTATAGTTTACCCAGAAACCAGGATCTGAAACTGCATCTAGACCCTGGTTTCTTGGGAAACTAGGGTTTGTACAGAGTTTGTACAGAGATTTGTATGCAACAGCAAACTGTGGTTTCTGTTAACCATGATTAGGAGTTTCTGATTGCAGCAACCAAGGGGAAGAAGAACTAGCACATCAGTTTCAAGGTATACAACTGCTTGTGCATGTAATGTTAAACAGCATTACTTCTGAGTAGCCCCAGAATAAGTCTGCTTCATATCTTCATTATGTATCATGTGCCTGAATCAAGAGATGGGTGAGGGTGTTTATTTTCAAATGCTCCCTTTAAAAGCAGTATGATTAATAACAATAACAGGGAAAGCTTTCAAGCCATGACTCACAATAGTTTATGATGTTAAAAAAGAGAGGGGGAAAAAATCTTCCCAAACAAGTAGCTGATCATGCGGTTTTGATTTAACAGCTATCCACTCTGCTGTGAATTGAACAAGCTCTGCGGGTCCAGGGTGAACTGTTTCCAGTTCTATCTTTACGACTTGGAAAGCGAAGACTAATGAAAAACAGTCCCAGGCTGCCTTTGCCCTCTGTCAAATCTGTTCTTTTCCAAGTGACTAAGCTTTTCCCCTAGTCTTCTGCAATCCTTCACAACAGCCCTTGTCAACTGAAGTGGTGTTCCTCCCCCCCCCCCCCCCGCCCTTAATGGACAAAATGACATAGAGCTGGCCAGAAAAACTCTTGACTGAAGCAGATGTTTCTGTTTAAAAAAAAACAAAACAAGACCCTCAGCTTTGTCTTGTTTTCCTTTCTCGTCTGGATCCAAAGGAATGGCAATAACAGTTTGGTTTATGGTACTTTGTGCATTGCTGCAAAAGTCACGGCACTGCGCTAAGAGCCAGGAATGGGTAGCTGGTGGTCTGGGAACTGAATCTAGTAGACTAGATGGTGTTCATCTGGCTATCAACATAACTCCTGTTTAGAAGAACACCCCCTCGAAAAAATGCACACTTTATAGAACCAAATTGAATGAATATTTTGGGGAAACACTCATACGCACCTAGCCATTTGTCCCCCTTCCCAAGATGAAAAGCAGCTGGAAGGGGCTTGACTTTTCTCTGGGCCTTGGCAAAAAAAGAGTAGCGAATGTCCTCTCCTTGCATACCTTGCTCCTGATCCTCATCGCCCACCTGTTAGCAAATTGTGACTTAGCACAAAGTCCAATGACGGTGTATTGTCAAATCAATCAATAAGTAAGAACATAAGAACAGCCCCACTGGATCAGGCCATAGGCCTATCTAGTCCAGCTTCCTGTATCTCACAGCAGCCCACCAAATGCCCCAGGGAGCACACCTGATAAGAAGAGATCTGCATGCTGGAGGGAGACAGACCAGGGACAGACTGCACTTGCTCCCGATGTGGAAGGGATTGTCACTCCCGAATCGGCCTTTTCAGCCACACTAGATGCTGTTCCAGAACCACCATTCAGAGTGCAATACCAGAGTCTTTCAAGACTGAAGGTTGCCAACAACAAGCATGCTGGTGCCCTCCCTTGCATCTGGCATTGTCATAGCCCATTTCTAAAATCAGGAGGTTGCACATACACATCATGGCTTGTAACCCGTAATGGATTTTTCCTCCAGAAACTTGTCCAATCCCCTTTTAAAGGCATCCAGGCCAGATGCCGTCACCACATACTGTGGCAAGGAGTTCCACAGGCCAACCACAGTGAACTTATCAGCAGAACATGAGCCAGAAGTTTATACGTTGGCATGAAGGTTTTTGTAAAAGTTTGCTAAAGTCAAATGGACTGCTTTGTCCTTTAATTTGCACAGTACTAACAAATAAACATGCAGACCAAAACTGCATCTTCATTTCATGGGTAGTTGGCCCTGTGGGTCTCTCACTCCCTCCCCCCCCCCCCCCCGTATTCTCACAAGGCACAAAAAAATCTATTTCCCCACAGGTGGCCTGTGGGGTTCTTTCCCACCCACCCCTTAAAGATATTGGGCTCCTCTAACATAATGTTCATGCTCTTCATACACTGATGTGACTTCAAACATCATCCTCTGTCTGTGTTTAGGTTCTGGCTGTATTGTGCACTGGTACCCCTCCGCTGTCCCTTAGACTCCCTCCCCTTCTCTGCAATGACAGTAAGGCGGCAGATATCTGATTTGTGCAGCGCAAAAAAACTAGACCGAGTTCGGCAGGACTCCACCTTCATCATGCTTAGGTGAAGACACAGGAAAAGGGTCATGAGCAGCTGTGGTGAGCAAACGGAAGTGCTTCTGTTGTGGCCACCACTGTGGGACAAGAAGGTGGCTGAGAACTTTGCTGCCTTTGTGTCTTGGGGCTTGAAACCAATTGTTCAAACTTACTCCTGTCTTTGCTCGGCTACAGTGGTGTGGTTAGAAGGGGTGCAAAGCACTATGTTTTGCAGGGAGCCTCACCTCAGCATGCAGGTGGCCCCTCTCCCTCCCCTTTGAAGCCATTTCCAGACAGGGGAGCAAATGCCCTTCTGGAAAGGCTCCAAAGGGGAGAGAGAGGGGCTGCTTGCAATGTGCGTGCTCTGCACCCCCTCTAGCTACAGTGCAAAACGGAGTGCTTTGCACCTCATCTAGCTGCTCCACAGCTCGGCTGATCCTCTGAATGTATGTATTGGAGATTTTTGTTTGCCACCTTACTATGCCAGTAAAAGATAAGCTTACACAATAAATATAGACAATTTATCAACAAAGAATCAAACGATGTATCATTCTCATTAACTAGAAATGGACCGGCAACAAAGCAAAGCAAAAGAGAAAACTACCCAAACATAGCACAGCTATTAACAAAGGCCAAACAAAACTGAAAGTCCTCAGTTAACTGCCTAAATTAAAAGCTGACAGCAATGGTGGCATTGACCTCAAGACAGTGACACCCCGGTTGTGGAATCTCTCTATCAAGAAGGCTCTGTTGCAGTGCAACATGTATGAACTTAAGAACAGCCCCACTGGATCAGGCCATAGGCCCATCTAGTCCAGCTTCCTGTATTTCACAGCAGCCCACCAAATGCCCCAGGGAGCACGCCTAATAATAATAATAATTAACAACAACAACAACAACTAGGTATTTATATACTGCCTTTCTGGTCATCGGATTACTCCTCTGACTTTATTCAAGGCGGTTTACATAGGCAGGCGTTTCTAAATCCCTCAAGGGGATTTTTACAATCATAGAGGTTCTCTTTTTCAAGAACCAACAACATTTCAGAATGGATCTTCCTGGTTTGGTCTCACTTCTGGCCTCCAGTTCTCTCATGCAGGCTGACAAGCAGCTCCATCTTTCACATGGAGGGCAGCCAAGATGCTTCTTGCTCACACCAAGAGCAAGTGGAATCACTCAGCTTGGCTTCTCAGCTGCTTCAAGTTCTCGCCATTCCCAGCCATTCAGGGAGCTGCTGGTGTCCTTGAACTGGCGATCTTCTGATGTTATCTTCGGGCTAACGAGACTCTACCCTCTCAACCAGACCTCCTGCCCAAGAGACCTGCATCCTGGTGCCCTCCCTTGCATCTGGCATTCTGACATAGCCCATTTCTAAAATCAGGAGGTTGCACATACACATCATGGCTTGTAACCCGTAATGGATTTTTCCTCCAGTACATGTCCCCTTTTAAAGGGATCCAGGCCAGATGCCGTCACCACATCCTGCGGAAAGGAGTTCCACAGACCAACCACATGATGAGTAAAGAAATATTTTCTTTTGTCCGTCCTAACCCTCCCAACACTCAATTTTAGTGGATGTCCCCTGGTTCTGGTGTTATGTGAGAGTATAAAGAGCATCTCTCTATCCACTTTATCCTTCCCATGCATAATTTTGTATGTCTCAATCATGTTCCGTCTCAGGCGCCTCTTTTCTAGGCTGAAGAGGCCCAAACGTCGTAGCCTTTCCTCATAAAGAAGGTGCCCCAGCCCAGCAATCATCTTAGTTGCCCTCTTTTGCACCTTTTCCATTTCCACTATGTCCTTTTTGAGATGTGGTGACCAAAACTGGACACAATTCTCCAGGTGTGGCCTTACCATCGATTTGTACAACGGCATTATAATATTAGCCGTTTTGTTCTCAATACCTTTCCTAATGATCCCAAGCATAAAATTGGCCTTCTTAACTGCCGCCGCACATTGGGTTGACACTTTCATTGACCTGTCCACCACCACCCCAAGATCTCTCTCCTGATCTGTCACAGACAGCTGAGAACCCATCAGTCTGTATGTGAAGTTTTTATTTTTTGTACCAGCCAGATTTTTTTGTACCAGCCATAAGTCCATTGTTCAGTGATTTTCAACCTTTTTCATCTCACGGCACACTGGCAAGGCACTAAAATGGTCAAGGCACACCATCACCTTTTTGACAATTGACAAGGCACACTGTGCTGTCAATGGGGGCTCACATTCTCCAATGGTCCTATTGATAAATGACCCTCTCCCAAATTCCTGTGGCACACCTGGGGACCATTCGCGGCACACCAGTGTGCCACGGCACAGTGGTTGAAAATGGCTGCCTTAGTTGATGATGATGAATGCAGTATGGGATAGGTAGGCAGGTAAGCATTTCACATCATACTACAACTCAGAGGAGTTGCATACCTAAAACCAGCCTGGTGGCTTAAGTATCCTGGTGGTGGTGGGGGACCCTCTAAGTTAAGAGAGTGTTACAAATCTTCATAGTCAATCTTGATGAGGCTGTCAATGTTTTGTTTCAGCAGCCTTCTCCCTGTTTCACTCTTTTAACTGGGAATGAACTGGGAAACAGGAGTTTGCTGCCACCACCAAGCTCGAGCGTCCAACCAGAAGGAGGCCATCTTGAGAAAACCTTCCTCCCGGGTTCACAGAGACCCCCAAAATTGGGGGGAGGGCTCACAATCTAAAGTAGTGGAACATGGGCAGCCTCAAAGTCATGGTGTCTCATTCCCTCTTGACTGGACCAAGATCAGGCAGATAAAACAGTAAAGTTGCTAGAGAGAGACTAAAAGCTATGAAGTATCAAAACAATGGAGGCAAACATGGAAGGATTAAAAAAGGTGCTGACGAATTTTAAAAAGGGGAGAAAGTGAGGAATGGCAATGGTTGTTAAAAGGCAAGTGATGAATAAAACAAAAACCTGATGTGAGTTATTTTCTCTGCCTGAGTTACTCATAGTGGTCTTTCTATTCATTTTTTAGTGGGATGAGCAGGTGAGAACCCTGCAAAACATCAGATGCTACCAATACAGAATGAGGGGAAATGCGCAAAGTGTTGTCACTTGATCTAGCCTGTTGGCATTCGCCAGGCTTTAATCGTAGGATTGGATACTTGGGATCACCTGGGCCACTTTTGGGAACCTAGAAGGCTTCATAGTCCAGTGCAATCAGCCGGCTGAAAGGGTATTTTGGTTGACCAGTCAGCTGGGGGTGAGGAAGATGCTCAGGTCATCAGAAGGGAAGGCTGGCTGCTGCACCTGGATGACTCAGCAGCCCCTTTGAGATGCTGAGCATCAAAGAAGACTCTGAAGTGACAGAAAGTTCCAAGCTGCTGAAAAATATGCTTGCATGCATAGTTTTCACCAGCTTTGTGAAAAAATTAATTCAATTAAAAGGTGGAAATCAACTTGGTTATTAGAGTTGCCTGGTCAGATGCATCCAGAAATCTGCAATTCAATGTGAAGTATGAGAAAGAAAATCAAAAAGCTGGGGCAACAGGGTCATTTTTGGCAAAAAGAAACCTTATTGGTTACACAGATTCAGAGAAAAGGATCCTCTGCCCTGTTTTGTAAAAGGAACCATGGACTCTGACTGGGACAACAGACAACTATCAAAGCCCTGAAACAGTTCTTTCCTACAGATTGTGTTTCCGTTTTGAATCCAGGGCATACCTCCAGCCCCAGGTGTTGGCAGCTGTTGAGAAAGAGCCCTTGCTAAGAGATTAAATTGCCAAATGGGCTTGGAAAGAGTTTTTTTTTTCTTCCTGTGCAAAATGGATTTCAAAGCAGTGAAACAGAGTGAGTTTTTGTTTGCTTGCTTTTTAAAAAACCTTTCATGTGCTAAAAAGAATGGAACTGGACAATCAGCTGGCATTCACTGAGCAGGCATCTGTGATATGCATAACACTTTTCGGAACTGATTTTGTTTCTTGTCCCTGCAGCGGGTAGGAGTTCATCTGCAACTTGGCAGACCAGGTGGGCATTATGGATGTCCCAGGCCATGAGAAACAGGTGGTGTGAGGTCAGGTGTCTATTCTTTATCTTGCATGAACTGTCGGTGAAGCTTATCTTCCCTGCATACTGCTTGTGGTGCACGGGCATTTGAAGTGACTGGTTTTGCTGGCTGTGCTGGCAAGGAACAATCTAGAAATTGTTTCTGCTGTTCCTCCTTGTTGGCAACCTTCAGTCTCGAAAGACTATGGTCTCGCGCTGTGAATGGTGGTTCTGGAACAGCATCTAGTGTGGCTGAAAAGGCCAATTCAGGAGTGACAATCCCTTCCGCACTGGGAGCAAGTGCAGTCTGTCCCTGGTCTGTCTCCCTGGCTATGGGCCTTCCTTCTTTGCCTCTTTGCCTCAGACTGTTGGTCAAGTGTCTCTTCAAACTGGGAGAGGCCATGCTGCACAGCCTGCCTCCAAGCGGGCCACTCAGAGGCCAGGGTTTCCCACCTGTTGAGATCCACTCCTAAGGCCTTCAGATCCCTCTTGCAGATGTCCTTGTATCGCAGCTGTGGTCTACCTGTAGGGCGCTTTCCTTGCACGAGTTCTCCATAGAGGAGATCCTTTGGGATCCAGCCATCATCCATTCTCACGACATGACCGAGCCAACGCAGGCGTCTCTGTTTCAGCAGTGCATACATGCTAGGGATTCCAGCTCGTTCCAGGACTGTGTTGTTTGGAACTTTGTCCTGCCAGGTGATGCTGCATCAGAGGCAGCGCAGGTGGAAAGCATTCAGTTTCCTCTCCTGTTGTGAGCGAAGAGTCCATGACTTGCTGCAGTACAGAAGTGTACTCAGGACAAACCTTATATGAGATTGCTTATCACATGTAATATAGCTAGGCATCGTGGAAAGGATCCTGGAGAAGAATATAACCATACAACTTGTTGGTATACTATCTTAAGCACTTCAAATATTTTTTGTACCTTAACATTTTACATACATTCTATATGCCTCCGTTGTGCATTACAGAGAAAGATGAGCTAAAGCAACAAGCCCCTGCCCCGAGGAACATCCAACTGAAAATATTTTATTGATATAAGAAGATTTATATCCCACTTTGCCAATTTGTTAAAAGCTGACTCACAAACAAGGTTAAAAAAATAACATCATTACAATTCATAATGAATTTTAAAAAAATAGGATCAGCAAAATCATCTCACTGAAAGCTTTTCAAGAGTGCCAGGTCTTCAATGAAAAGTAGACAGGCTCAATGCCGTGACAGCCACCTGGAGCAGTATAAAGTATCACAGTCCTTCACACTTTTCTTTCAAGCCAGACAGATATTACCATTGCGTGTATGAAGTAGTTGAGGCTGGGAGATAGAGAAGCTTCTACACCTGCCTGTGATTTAAACAAAGATCTTCTCGTTCATAGCATAGGCTTTTAACTGCTGTGCTACACTTACATGAGGAGGGATGTAAAATCCAGGGAAATAAAGGTATTTTTGACACCAATTAGAAGACACTCTGGGGAACAAATGGGAATATATGGGGATCCACTTCTGCAAAATAAAGTTGCTGGACACTGGAAACATCTCAGTGTAAGACATCAACACCACCAAAATGGATCACAGTCACTTGTGGGTTTTCTGAGGTGAGGAGATGAAACTGATGTTCAAGGTTTGGAGAATTAGGGAAGGAAGAGGATGTTTGTGTTTAGCACAGCTTTGCCACATCCCTGTTCCCTCCCTCCCTGCAAAAGAGCTGGATGCGCTCCAGTCCAGATGATGGAAACATGGCACTCTTGTATCCCCCTGCCGTGAAAGCCAAAGTCTCAGCCTTCCAAAGTCAACAGACATCACAAAAGAGAACAAAAACTGCCACTGTCCATGGAGTCCTGCAGAAGCAACAGAAGCAAAACCTCCAGCATGGGGTGAGAACTTCAGGGATTCTGGACAGTTCACAGAATTTATTTTATTTCATTTTTACACATGAGAATCTTCTGGTGTGCATTCACACATACTGACGCTCCTCAAAGGCACTCCAATGTTTATAGTTACATTCTCCCACATGCATATAAGAGCCCTGTTCACATGTTTATCCATGTGGATAAACAGGTTTGGATACAGGGGGCTGGCCCATCCAAGAGGCCAGCTGAAGCTGTTGCTTCAGGCAGCAAATTGGTGGTGGGGGTGTGTGCTCATCTCAGTCCACCTACTTGCCTCCACTGCTCCTCCTTCTCCCCTCACTAAGACCAACTTCTTGGATTGAAAAAGGAAGAGGGGCATAGAGAGGAAGAGGAAATGGGGAGGGGAGCACTGTGCTAGAATACTGGAGAATGGGAGGAGCAGAGATCAGCACATGATAGGGTAAAGGGGGCAGCATTCAGCATGCCACCTCTGGCATCAGGAGCTCTTTGGCCAGCCCTGCACACTGTAATATGCACATATAGAGCATTAATGCTTCTATATTCTTTGTACTTTCTGTTAAACATTTTTGGTAATATTATGGGAAGGGGCCGCTTAGGGCCCCAGCAGTGGCGTCACTGGGGTTCGCGTCACCCGGTGCAGGAGACCAGCGCGTCACCCCCCATGCAGTGCATGGGGCAACACCCCAGGTGGTGGGTGTGGTGATGTAGCATCACTCCGCCCCCACTGGTTTTTTGGCTGTACCTTTCGATAGAACAAAGACAGAACACATTCTGCATGAAATTACGCACTGATTGATATATAACACGATGGCATTATTCCTCCAAACTGTGATTTTAGTCACTAGTGGTGTCACACACCCCCAAGGGTGTCAACTTACTAACACCTTATTGCAGCAGTTCTCAAACTTTTAGCACTGGGACCCACTTTTTAGAATGACAGTCTGTCCAAGACCCACCAGGTCATGGTAGAAGTGACATTACCAGGCAAATTAAAATCAATAAGTATAAATAATTAAAGTAAAACAAATAATTAAATAAGCAGAAGCCAGCCCTGTTCCACCAAGTGAATTTCCTCTGTAGCCTGCCTGCAAGAACACCTCCTCCAAAAGGAGTAAGGTTTTCAGCACTACCCAGTGCCCAGTTGAAGGTTGTTGTGAGGACAAGAAAGAGGGGAGGAGCAGCTGTGTAAACCGCCCTGAGCTCTTTGGAGGAAGGGCGGTATAAAAATGTAAATAAATAAATAAATAAATAATTTAAGAACTTCTGTTTTAACCAGATCACTGTCAGAATCCACCTGGCTTGGCAAGTCTACAAAAAGTTCACCTTATCAGCTGAAGCCTCTGTTTTGATCATTTTAAGTGGGGGGGGGGGGAGGCTGCCACCTGGAGCATTTGTTGCACTCCAGTTCCATCACATCAGGACCATTCTGGTGGCTTCACATTCCCCTTTGCCTGGCCTGACCACCAGCCAAGGCACATTTGCTTACTCATAAGTAAACATGACCATGAGGCTTAGTTTTGCTTTCCATAGGGCTCAATACATTCATCTGCTTGGAGGGAGGAACTTTCTTCTCAGGTGTTTTTGGGGGCTGCATTCATTGGATCAGGACCATTCTGGTGTCATTGGATTCCTCTCAGCCTGTCCTTTCTGACGGACTAAGGCAAGTTCGCCTGCCCACGAGCAAATGCACGATACAGCTCACTTTCACTTTCCATAGCATTTTTTGTTCCAAGCATTTTTTGTTCTGTTTTTTGGCCATAACTTTTGATATAAAGGAAATATTTCACTCTGGTTTTTTGCATTGCATTCTGCTTGAATTTCCACATCCAACGGTACATAATATGATGGGGTTACTCCTAACCACCATGATTTTAGCGTGTCACCCCCCAAGTGCGCATTCACCCCTGTGTGTGTCACCCAGTGCGGCCCGCACCCCCCCCGCACCCCCCCGCACCCCCCTAGCGACGCCACTGGGCCCCAGCATGGCTTAATCAAGGCCAGTCAACAGGAAGGATCCTGCACTGTGGTCAGAGAGGAAACATAGGTCAGGTGGCTGAAATTCTGTGGTCATAATTCAAGAGAAGTGGTAGTCAAGGATGGCTTCTTCAGGGTGATTTGAACTAAATATATCCCTGGTTGCATTTCCTTACTCTTCATTTATCATCATTGTGAGAGCAGCTCTGTGGTTTTACACACAGGAAGATCAGCCGGAGGAGAGAGAAACTGACACTCTGTGATCCAGCTGTGAAGGAAGTTATGGCTAAGAATCACTCTGGCATTCCCTCAAAGGATTTGGTACTTTCTTGTTTTGCATTGCACCATGACAGGCCTGTTTGCTCTTAGCTGGGATGGACCCCAGAACCACAACAGCCAAAGACTCTCAGGAAATAGCATGATTCTGTAAACAGAACATCACTTGCTGTGCTGGGCCAGCCCCTTCTTAAGACCAACTGAGGTGGTCACCTTACCTCAGAATGGCAAGGAGCACCCACCTCTGTCCATCCACTCACTTCCATTGCTTTTCCTTCCACTCCCTCCTTCCTGGAAAAGGTAGAGGGGGTGACACAGGTGTGGAAGAGAAGAGAGCAGTGGGCTAGAGTGTCCTGCCCACCACTTCCTCTTCTGCTATGTTCCTTTTTCCAATCCAGGGAGTGGGAGGAAGACAGGCTGGCACATCACCAGGTTAACTGGGCAGCACTTGACACACCACCTCAGAAGCCAAGATGTCTTTGGTTGGCTGTGTTGCCATGAATAGATAATGCTTTTTAATGGGCTCAAAAGCCACAGCAGTTCCACTTTTATGATTAACTACCAAAATGACCATCTCCAGCTTCTCCTTACCATCCCAATGACAGCGCACAAATGTAGCACATTGATGCCGTGAGCTCTCACTAAACTCTGGCCTAAGTAATGCCATTTTAAAATCAGTTCTGACTCTGGTCCTTAAAATGCTGGTTAGCAAAAAGCTGTGGGCCACCCCTGACACAGTGCTTGTGGCTCCCTAGTGACCTAGTCCTTGAAGACCAGACAGAGCCAGTCTACATTATCTTGCCAAAGCAACAATAGGAAGGGTAAAGGGGGTGTTTGAGTGTGGCAGGGATGGAAATTTACTGGACTTTTTGCCTGTTGAACGTATTGCTTTGAACTGAGTATAAAAAGCTAGCTGCATCTAGCTACAATTGCGCATCTGAGGCAACTGGCCTCCTTGCTGCCTTGCTTTGGTACCAGCAATAAACAAGCTGTTTTCTGCTAGACCTTCCCTCAAAGTGTTAAATTGGGATGTAGCACTCCCGGGTAACAAACCTCATGCTGCCTTTGTGGGTTCAAGGGCAACAATATGATCTTGCCAGGTTGGTATTAATTCCCTGACTGGCAGAGTGCTCTAGGAAAAATTACAGCTCTTTCCTAGGAAACCAGGAGGTAATGCTGGGGGGTGGGGTCCCCCAAAATCTATGGGCATAATGGAACAGTTCCTACAAGCAAGGCCTCAGCAGTCAGCAAGCAGTCAATTTTTGCAAGCCACTGAATGGTTTTTGGAATCCCACAGCGTCTTTTCTGCAAACTTGCAGGCGAATTTATATTTTATCTTTCCTGTGTTTTAGCAGGTCTCATAAATCACACTTAATGAGAGGTATTAGCAGAGAGTTAACAGCAATTAAGTGATGAAAATGTGTGTATTCTGGCTGGCAGCTTGGGGAAATGCATTGATTTCTGTGATTTCTTGAAATGCAGAGATGAAAGCTTACATCCTAATTAGAGACTAAACAGATTTAATTCCAAAGTAAAGAAGATCACTCTTGTTTTCCTTTTGGATTCTTACATGCCTCTGGTAGTCAGCAGCCCAATTCAGGTGAGATGGTTTAATATGCATACACACACCTGTGGAGCTATGAGAGCTAAATGGAACCTTCCAGAATAGAGGCAAGGTACCTTGGAATATTGGACAGTGAGGCCAAACAACAAAGGATAGCATCCCTTTTAAGCACTGCCTGTGAGCTTCCAAAAGGTATCTTTTGACTGCTGTTAAAAACCACTCTGTCTAAGTGTGCATTCATGCCTTTGGTTCTGGGTGTGTAGCCCAGCACGGAAAGGCAGGCATCTACTAGCAAGATGTTATCCATGGTAGCCTCAACACTTTGGAAATCCTTCCCCTGGGAGGCCTATTTGTCCCCAACTCTGCTCTTCTTCAGATGGCTTGTAAAGACCCAAATGACAACTGGTAAAAAATAAATGCTTTTCCAAAATCATTAGTCCTGGGGTAACAGAGGTTGCTGGATTCAGTTGTTTAGTTGGGCTCTGTTTTATAATTATGAACATAAGAAGAGCAATGCCAGGCAAAACCAGCTCTCATCTAGTCCAGTGCTTCCCAAACTTTTTAGCACCATGACCCACTTTATTTAAATAAGTCAATCATTCAAATAAATAAATGATGCATTTAAATTAATAATTTAAATAACATGAAGCCAGGTCAGGCAGCAAACCTGAGTGTGGCAAACCTGAGTGTGGTTCCAAAGCTTCATCAGCTGTGTTGGCCAGGTAGTGTCCCAGAATGCCTTGTGGCTCCACAGCTGGCACTCGGCCTGCTCATTGCATTCAGACATGGCCGGCTTGGGTCTCCTGCTGGGTCCAGAGGCTGTGGAACACATGGCCTGGAAGGCCATGTGACCCACCAAAAACTGACTTGCGACCCCTGGTGGGTTGCAATTCACGGTTTGGGAACCACTGATCTAGTCCACTATCATGTTTCCAGCAGTGGCCAACTAGATGCTCCTGAGAGGCCCAGAAGCAGGACATAAATGATACACCCCCTCCTTTCTTGCTAAATGGGCAAAAAGGCATCTTTTGAAATCAGTGGTTCTCTTACACAGTAAATCCTCAGTAACTGTGCACTCCATTCCCATGAATTCACTTATTACCAGAAACAAAAGTGTCACATCACACCATTCACTGTCTGTGCTCAGACATCTGCAGCCATTCTGAAGCTATCTGTGCCATTCTAAATATATCCACTGCTGGCATTCCTGTAGCTACCCCCCTCCCCCCATACAGCTACAGAGTCCTGATTGTTTCCTGAGGCTGGGGTCCATTGTAGCAAAAAGGGGTGCCAATTTGATCTTTCCCCAATTCCATTTTCCCATAGGATCAATGATTTGGAATCTAAGTCTAGCACATAAAAAACTGTATTTAGAAGGGAGAGAGAAAGTATATCTATTCACTCCTGTTTAGCATCTTCTCCAGTGGCTGCCATTGCTGCTGTTCCCCTTGTATTTCTTTACAGATTACGAGTTAGATTGGGATGGGGACCCATCTCCTCATTTATTTAGCTTATAAACTGTTTTGTGTCCTCGTGTTGTTGAAAACTGGTACATAAATATATTTATTAATAATAACAGCAGACCCATTCCCCTGTTCCTTGCATCCCAGCAAGTGGTATTCAGAAATATCCACATATTATTGTATTGTAAATTTCCCTGTTTTATTGTTATTATTCTGGTTTTGTTGTTCATGTTAATTTGTTTCCATCGTTAACGGTGGAAGCTGCCCTGTACTCTAGATTTACAGGAGAAGCGAAATATCTATTTTTAAAAAAATAACATAAAAGGATAAATATTTGTCTTGGTTACAACAAGATCATATTTCTTTAAATAATAATGGTGAAAGGGCATGCATCTCCCTGCTTTTTCAACCAAAAATTCCTGTTCTCTATGAACTGTTACTAGGGTATGTTTTGTTGTGTCAATAGGACGGAAAATCAATATTGCCAGATCCTGGACTAAGCAGGAAACTTGGTCTCTCTAGGTCTCTCTAGGTAGGTCAGGCAGTCCAGCAACTTCAAATCACATTGTTTCAAATCAACAAAGGGCGCAATCCTAACCCATTTTCCAGCACCGACATAAGGGTAATGCAACTTCGAGACAAGGGAACAAACATTGCCATACCTTGAGGAGGCCTCCGTGACTGCCCCCCAACTGCAGGATGCAGCACCTGCTCCACTAGCACAGCTATGCCAGTGCTGGAAAGTTGGTTAGGATTCCGCCCAAAGAGGCTTTGTGATGAGGCCTTGACAATCAACATTCTCCGGAAGTGAAATTTATGCAAAGGGGCAGCGATGGGTTTAATCTGCCACTCTGGAGTGGAGCTACATGGTTTGACAAGCCAAGCCCCAAAATCAGAATACTCCTTGCTGGCAGAGACTGAACTCTCCAGACCAGGGATGGGCAAACATGGCAGGAGGGCCACATCATCTCTCTGACACTGTGTCAGGGGTCAGAAAAAAAAAATTTACATTTCAAATTTGAATAAATCTACATTAATTTACATAAATGAATGCATTAGAGATGGAACTTACAGGAACGAATGAATTTTACTGAGCTTATTTATAATACACATGAGAACTATAATACAGGCATGTAGAACTTCACTGCCGCCGCACACTGGGTCAACACCTTCATCGACCTGTCCACCACCACCACAAGATCTTTCTCCTGATCTGTCACAGACAGCTCAGAACCCATCAGCCTATATGTGAAGTTTTGATTTTTTGCCCCAATGTGCATGACTTTACACTTACTGACATTGAAGCGCATCTGCCATTTTGCTGGTTAGCCATGCAGGCACCCTCCTGGATTTAGTGGAGCCCTTCTTTCTTTGCGGTATACACTTCCACTGGGCCTCCATTACTGTTGTTTTAAGCAGCCTCCATGCACTCTGGAGAGATTGGACTCTTTTTACCTTCCCTATCAACCTCCTTCTAACCAGCCTCCTCATTTGAGGGAAGTCCGCTCATCAGAAGTCAAGGGTTTTTGTGAGAGATTTGCCCGGTATTCTTCCCCCGACGTGCAGGTCGAAACGGATCACAGCATGATCACTGATCCCCAACGGCTCAGTAACATTGACATCTCTAACCAGGTCCTAAGTACCGCACAATATTAAATCCAGAGTCACCTGTCCTCTGGTGGGCTCCATGACTAGCTGCTCTAAGGCACAGTCATTTAACATGTCAAGAAATCCGGTCTCCTTTTCATGACCAGAACACAAATTGACCCAGTCTGTATGAGGATAATTGAAGTCCCCCATGATTACAACCCTGCCCCTCCTTGTCACATCCCTGAACTGTTTCCTCATTTCAAGGTCCCCTTCCAGTTTCTGGTCTGCAGAACGATAGTACACCCCCACTATTACATCACTCCTCAGGCCTGGTAATTTAACCCACAGAGATTCTATGGTGGAGTCGGACCCACCTTCAATCTCTACTTTGCTGGATTCTATCCCTTCTTATTCCCCTGGGGGCTGGGGATAAGAATAGGCCCTCAGTTTGGCTGTACTTGTCGTAAGAGGCGACTAAACAGCCACCGGGTAGATGGGACTCGTCAGCTTGGGAAGGCAGCTCATCTGAGAGAAGGAAAACCCTGATCCCAAACCTCCACTGCCTTGTGGCTACATCCAGTTATGGAAAAGGCTTCAGGAGTCAACCTCGAGGCAAAATCCGGAGCCGGAGTCCCTGAGGCAGTTCATGGCTGAACACAGTCACGTTCTGGCAACTCCTGTGACGCCGCTGGAACCAACCATATTGGCCTCTGCCTTTCCATTGGACCATTTCAGTGACGGGGAGAGGGGGGATTTGCTGCATGGGTAACAGCCTATCCTCCATACCTACTTTACCCAGGCTTTGCGCACTGGAGAGGACACTCTGTTCCAGAACCACCATTCAGAGTGTAACACCATAGTCTTCTGAGACTGAAGGATGCCAACAACAATAGTTAAAAACTGCCATTTTTGCCAGGAAGTGGGAATACACAAACCAAAGGATCATGGTTGATCATATACACAATGTTAAACAGTGGTTTAGTGCTTCATCTGAATGCAACTGAGTCATACTACTGATCCACCTGGCTTTCAGTATTGTCTGTATTTTGGCTGGTAGGAATCCTCCCAGCCTTACTACCTAAGCCTTCCTAGAGATAACAAAAGATTGGACAATATAAAGCATAGCTCTTCCACGGAAGTGTGGAGCATGCATGCATACTAATTGAAGACTGAAGGATGCCAACATCCCTTCTTTAATGTAAATGGCCACCCCACCTCCAACACGCCCCTCCCTGTCCCTCTTGTAGAGTTTAAAGCCCGGGATTGCGGTATCCCACTGATTCTCCGCATTCCACCAGGTTTCCGTTATGCCCACTATGTCAATGTTTTCCCTTGTCACCAAACATTCTAGTTCTCCCATCTTTGCTTGGAGACTTCGGGCATTTGCATAAAAGCATTTGTACATGGAATGCTTATTAGCTCCTTTGTCCCCGCATCCTCTCATTGTGCCATACCATCTATCACATCCCATCATGCTACCATTCCCAATTTCTTCTCCTACTCTGCTTTTACTTTGTTGTTCTCTAACCTTCCCATCCTCGTCCCATAAGGATGAGGAGGCCCGAACCGGATGCCCCTCGGCTCCTGTCGGCTTTCCCCCGGGATCAGTTTAAAAGCTGCTCTGCCACCTTTTTAATGTTATGCGCTTTGTTATGCAGTCTGGTTCCAGTGAAGCCCATCCCTCTTGTACAGGCCCCACTTGTCCCAAAACGTTCCCCAGTGCTTAACGAATCTAAACCCCTCCTCCCTACACCACCATCTCATCCATGCATTGAGATCCTGGCTTTCAACCTCCTACCCAATAGCCTAAATTTAGCCTCCAGGACCTCCCGGCTACACTTGCCCACGCCGTTGGTGCCAACATGCACCACAACTGCTACCTCCTCCCCAGTACTATCTACCAGCCTGTCTAGACAAGAAGTGATGTCCACAACCTTCGCACCAGGCAGGCAAGTCGCCATGCGGTCCTCACATCCGTCCCAAATCCCCCTCTCTATGTTTCTAATAATTGAATCCCCCACTACAAGAAGCCCCCGACCCCCCTCCCGCCGAGGACTATCCTGAGTTTGGATATGGGCCTGTCCCCTGGAGAAGGGGTCCCCCTTAGGGGATTGTTTCCCCTCCTCTCCAGGATGACGTCCTCCAGCCCCGAGACTTCCCACTCAGGCAGCTGAGGAGCTTCGTGCCTGAGGTTGGGATGAAACCTGATCGCCCCTGTGTCTCCCTGTGGTCCTTCTCTGCCTGCCTCTGCTTCTCCAGGTCGGCCACCAAGGCTTCAAGGGAACAGACGCGTTCCCTGAGTCCCTGGAGCTCCTTGCACCGAGGGCACACCCATGACTTATGCCCCAGCGTAGTATTCATACATATGGCACTCGATGCAAAACACTGGATAGCCCCTACCCTGCTGCTGGCTGTCTCACTGCATAGCTTTTTTTATTTTGTTTTTGTTTAGCGGTACTTAAAAACCCTACACTGGTTAGAAGCCCTCTTCTCAAGGGAAGAGAAGGGCAGTATCTGGGGCCTTGGCTTCCTCGCCCTGCTGCTGAACTCACACAGAGGCTAAACTCGTGGTGGCTTACCTGGCACTTTGTTCCTGAGGCACTGGGTTTCCCAGAGGCCACACATGCTTCTGCCTGAGAGGTTCATGCAGCTTTATACTCCTAGCTGGTTCCTCCTCCCTCCCTCCTTGCTAATTGAAAGGGGCTGGTCTTCCCAGGTGAGATTACAAAAGATCAGGAAGAGAAAAGGCTGTGAATGGGCCTAATCTACTCTGCAGGCTCCTGAATGGGGCTCTTGGATTTGCGTAATGGGGCTCTTATCACCTCATAAAGGACAAGGACTATGCTAAATTGCCCTGGCTGGCTGGGAACAGGCCCTTCCTAGGTTCTTACCCTCCTACTTCAGCTCTCTTAGGCTGGACTGTTTTTTAACCTCAAGCTGCTTTTTATTTGAGTTTAAACTCCACTGGTTTAAGAGTTTTTTGGGCTTGGCAGAACTTACACACCAAGGTTTAAATCCTGTTTTTCCCTGTTTATAAAATAGACACCAAGCTTGCTTCCCCCCCATTACCCTCTTCTTAGTTTAGTTTGAGCTCTAGCTCCCTATCTAAATTATACCTCCTGCTTTTATTAAGTGTGCACCTTTGTTTGTTTGTTTATTTATCGCTCTCACTAGATCTTGTGTCCCAATTTACTGAACCTTTAGATTATGCTCTAACTTAGATTAAGTTTAACTTGGGTTAAGTATAGGGTTAATTTAAACAAAGTAGAAAAACTTGCTTTCCACTTTATCCTTCTATATTTTATCTACTTTTCCAAGTGCCTGTACCTTGGGCCCTTACTCACGAGTAGGATTTTGCTCCTGCTCAGAGTAAACCTATGTACACACGTATTTATTTTTATTGCCCTCACCTAGCTCCTGTGCCCCAACTTGCTGGAACTTAGACTCCCTCCCTCTGGTTAGATTAGGTGCTAACTTAGGTAAAGCTAAGCTAAAGGCAAAGCTAAATATAGAAGAGAGAATTTCAGCAGGTGCAGCTTGTCATCTGTGGGATGACAAGTTGCACCTGCTGCAATTCTCTCTTCTATACACTTGTTAAAGGTCCAGCATCCCTAAAGTTGAAAGTTTGAGCACCCCTGCTCTACACCCAATGGCCAGTAACTGAGGACTGACCCAGATGTTACATTAAGCACATACAATAGAACTCTTGGACTGCAAATTCAGTTTCATTATCCATGTTTTTACTGCAGACCAAAAATATTAAATGGGACATTCTAGAAATAAACGATTCATAAGTTTCAAATTGTGCACCATTCTGAGTAACCTGGTGAAACCTTCCCAACCTGTCACGCTCATGACTTGTCTCTCTTCAACCTCTGTACCCAGGCTGCCCTGCTTCACTTGCATCCAGTTAACCTCTAGCATTCTTGCTGTCCACATTTGGCTGCAGCAGTATTGTGAAAATAGCTTTATCATAGGTATGTATGTAAAGGAAATAAATGGTTTCTGTTGTATACAGGACTCACTACTATCTGTGATTTCAGGCATCTGCAGCTCTTGGAACATATCACCCATGGATACAGGGGGACTACTCTATTTAAAGCTGGCATGTGACCCTCTTCTCTACTAAATACTCTACTAGGGCAGGAGGTCTGGTCTAGTGGGTAGAGCCTCCATTTGCCTGAAGATAACATCCACAAGGTCACCAGTTCGAGGCCACCGGCACCGTGTGACCTTGAAGCAGCTGACAAGCTGAAGCCGAGCTATTCCATCTGCTCTGAGCGTGGGAGGATGGAGGCCAGGATGGAGGCCAGATCAGAACGAAACATCTGAATTGTTGTGGCTCTTGAAAGATAGATCCCTACGGGGATTAATTTAATTGTTGTGGCTCTTGAAAGATAAATCCCCTACGGGGATTTAAATAAGCCTGCCTATGTAAACCGCCCTGAATAAAGTCTTAAATAAAGACCAAGAAAGGCGGTATATAAATACCTGTATTATTATTATTATTATTATTATATAAGAGCCTTGTGGCCCCATCCAGATTAGGAGCTTTAATGCTGGAACTAGGTTCCTGGGGGCCTGGAACAAAGCCCTGCACTGAGGTCCCCCATGATACTTCTGCTCAGCCCCTATGGTGCATTGGATACCAATATTAAGGCTTCAAGTGTCAGGCTGATCAAGGGGACCCTGAGTCTGGAGGATGTGGACCCTTAGCCAGCATCCAACGTTACCTGAAACCCTGAAACAATCCCTGCATCAGCCTTTTGCCCTTGCCACATCTGGAACAGGCTCCTGCTGTTTGCCCTGGGAAGAAAGCTCCCATTGCCCCTGGTTTCATCAGTTTTTCACTTCTGTATACAGTCCATCCTCCAACGAGCTCAGGGTGGCGTTCGTGGTTCCTCATCTCCTTTTGTCTTCACAGCAACCCTGTGAGATAGGTGAGACTGAAAGATTGAGACTGGACCAGGGTTATCCAGGAAGTTTTGTAACTGAGTAAGGATTTGAACCTGGTTCCTCCAGGTCTAACTAAGTCCACTACACCATCCTGGTTTCACCCCCTCCACAGCTCTGAAGAAGTTGCTAAACTTCCAAACCTCTTCTTCATTATTCTAAGGACAAAGCTTGAGTAGTGGGTCAACTCGTGTCTATCCAGGGGCTGGATTTAAGCTATTGGTTGCCAGTTGCTGACCTCAGCTATGGGATGTGGTGTATGAACTGGCTTGTTTCTCTATATTTTAAGGCTGCTTAAAGTTGCAGCCACTAGATGGAGCATTTCAACTGAAAATCTACACTTGGCAAAACTAAACGTCCTTTAAAAAAATTATAAAAATACCCCACCGTTTCCTCTGCAAACCTCTTTCAACAGGTCTGCTTTCCTCTGGTTTGCAAACCAGGTAGCCAAAGAGAACAGAGGAGCATCAGGAAGAGATTTCTCCACCAACAGAAACAAACACAATTGCACCATCTGCCTTTCTGAGTTCAGCTTGATTCTGTCATACCCAAAGCACTACTGGGTTAATAACCGTCACTGGAACAGATGGTTTCTTGGAGTAAATATGTGCCTCTCTCCACACTCAGTCTTCCTCAGCTGTTTCCCAAAACTGCTGGCACAGCACTTTGTGGTTTCCAAGGCAACACCTGTGTGTCTGCACTTGGCATGGGCATTAAGGGGCTGATAAGATGGTGGCTCCCATAACTCTCAACAGTCTCAAGGCGAGATGTTGGGGTGGCAGGTGGATCTCTCTCTCTCTCTCTCTCTCTCACACACACACACACACACACACACACACACAAGGGGGGAATATTACTGCAGGATTACGGGAAAGGGATATGCAGTAAAATGTGGATTACTGAACAATTTAACTGCTGAGCTGAGCTGGAACAGAACTCTTAAAATGGCAACATTTGGGGAAAAACACAGAGGCATCAACACTGCCATGAACCTTGCCTCGAATGGGTGTGTTGTCTGCTCCCAACACTTCTCTACCAGTTTTCAAATCAGCGGAGAAGTCATCTCCATGGATTTCTTGCCAAGCCCAAGGTAGCTCACAATGAAAAGCAAAACAATCCTAGGCAACAAAAGACAGACCATTTTTAAAAGCAGGCTGAAACCACACCACCATCCAAAACGATGGACTATACAGCATTGCTTTCCATGGAGCCAGATCACCTGGCTCCAAATTGAAAGAAAGCATCTTTCCCAACCCTGCTATCCAAGAGTTTATAACTGCAAATGCTGGAGATGGACCTTTGGATCCAGGGCCAGCCCAATAACTCCGCAGGCGACATGCCAAATGCTTTGCCCTTACTGAAAGATGTGCCAGCCTCTGCTCATCTCACTTGCCAATATTCTTGCACAGCACTCTCTTCCCCTCCATAGTTCTTCTTCCTCTCAGGGACTGGAAGAAGGAGCAATTGACACAAGTAGAGGCAAGTAGCAGAAATGAGCACACCCCACCCACCAAACTGCAGCCTGAGGCATCCACTTTGGCCAGCTCTTGATGGATCCTCTGAATAGTATATTCCTTACCGAAACTCAGACGTGGGACTTTATATATACATATTTATATCAGGGTAAGTCTGCCCACCGCATCATGCTAAAATTGAGGAGCAGGGAATTTATTCTTGTTTTTATTTGAAATCAACAAGGAGGAGAAACTTCACAATAGAAAATGCACATTTGCTGTGTTCTTGGCTTTCTTAAAACAATGCTCCTTGTGACCACCCAGCCTTTGAAACAAAAATAGAGAGTGGTGGCATGAGGAAACAAAGTTAATAAAAATGAAATGCAGCAGGACAAATAGAGGAAGGTAAAAGAGACTGAGGAGGCCAGTCCAAGACACTCAGCTGACATTGAGAAAAAGACAGCAGTGAATTTATACAAGGCCGGAATTCCCGATTATGTTCTGGTATCAATTATCCTAACGAACTAAACTAGTCCTCATTGTAAAATGGAATTCCCGCCCCCAGGACCACATCCACACCTGAAAGAATGTCTGACTTGTACGCTGGTGGAGCACCACTTCTGTCTGTGCACTTCTTGTTCCCCATCGTTCTTTCGACCCTTATTTTTCATACTGGATTTGAGCCCCGAACTCTTTGGTGAGGTAGGTCGCTATTACAGCTAGCATTTTATCTTGAATGCATACACTTCCCATGACCAGGGCTGACAGCTGCACCATGTCGGTCCAGTCCAGATCCCTAATGATGGCATAGGTGTGGTTGTACAGTTTCTGCTGCTGTGCAGGAGTCAGTCCTAGAATAATCTGAGGGATGGGCTTAAATTGTCCAGAGGTCATCCAGCCGCCAACCAAGCCACCAGCTGCACCACCTAGGAAAGTAAAAGGTTCATTTTAAGCTGCTTGGTTTTCAACATCTTAAACCTCAATCCAGCAACTTCGTGCAGACACAAGAGTTTTGGTGCACATGTAGGTCTTGCTTTCTGATGTGCATGAACATCAGAGCACATGGGCACTTCCAGATCAGCTTTTGGGGCCCCAACTGGCTATTTTTCTACTTACACAATCGCAATGTTTTATCCGCACCAGTGGCGTAGCTTGCCACTGTGGTACCCGGGTAGACTTCAAATTACACCCCCATGACACATCTGGAAGTGACATTCCAGCTGTGACATCACACCCTACAACTCAGAATGCCCCTGGAGCCTTTAAACAGGGACAAGTCCCTGTTTGCGACAGACAAAGGTTCAAACAAACATGCTGCATTCAATCACTATAATGCACTTTCATGCATTCAATCCTGTTCTAGCTATAAAGTTAATATGGCTTTGGTCTTTCTTAGGGTAGCACTCACTCACCTATGGCAATTCCAAATGGGCCTCCCAGCAAGCCACCAAGGAAAGCACCAGTACCCGCCATAAGTGCGCCTTTTCCTGACTGCTTGAAGGCAGCCTTCATGCCCCGCATCTCAGAGACACGACAGAGAAGTTGCATGACACCATTCACGTTGACAGGCATCTTGGCTCATTCGCACCTTCAACATTTTAAAAGATAAAATGACAAAACAGTGGCAAACTGTTGACACACACAAACTCCATTCAGTGGGTTAGCAGAAGAGATGTCCTATAGTCACATATGCACAAAACAATTAAAGACCACATTTTAGTGTTCCTCATTCCCTCTCCCTTTCACATTTCAAAGCTTCTAAGTGGTAGCTAGCTGACTCTTTCTACATGCTGGACTAGTTTTGATGATCCAGTTAATGGCAAGTAAAACAGATAACTAAATTTTTTAAAAAGAGGCCTGTACAAAATCAATTAAAAACATGTTCTTATTTTGTGGGCATTACAATGCTGTTTTGGAACAAAAACAAAAGTTTACATTGCAACATGAATGATTAGATGTTTCCTTATACCAAAAGGGCTCACAATCTAGAAGGAGACAAGAGGAAATACGAGCTAAGAGTCACTGGAGGCTCTGCTGGGGTGAATAAAGGCAGTTGATTTCCTCTTGCTAAATACAAGAGGACCGTGACTCTTACAGTATTCATGTATATGGAGTTAAATAGGACTTACTCCTAGGTAAGTGAGTAAAGGATTGCAGCCTTTGTCCAGTCTGCATTTTCACACTGATATCTAGGGGACTGGTCATCTCATGACTTACCCAGCAGTTCTGTTGTACGGTTGCCTCTTCAGAAACAGTACAGTATTTGTAAATGGACCACTGCAAGAGATAATTGTTCTGCAAGTATAGGAGACAACTGAATCAAGAAAGCAAGCTTGTTTAAGCCTTTTCAGTTTCTGTTTCCCCAATACTGTTGCTCAAAGTTTTATTGCTATTCCAAGTAAGTGTCAGAAGCCCCTCCCCAAATTTCTCCATCGGTTCCTTGTCTGTTCCTGGATGTAGTGCAAATAATTCATTTGTATTTTCAAGACCTTGGCTGCCTTGCTCCCTTCCCCCTTATCTGTCCATCTCCTATCTTGACTTTTGACCATTGTTCCTTTGGCTTCACCACCCTTAGTTGGCCAAAGGTCTTTTACTCCTTCCAATGACTCTAGCACATCTGCCTATCCCTGGAACCAACTCCCTTCCCTGAGTCTTCGTGAGGTCTCTTACTTGCATCAAATTCTTCCTTTTTTAGTGAAATCCCACCCTCCTCCAAGGAGGTCACATACATCTCTCCCCCCCCCAGCCACTTTATACTAACAACAACCCTGTGAGGTAGGTTAGGCTGAATGCCAATAACTGGTCCCAGGTCATCCTGTGACATTATGCAATTCATGTTATAATTAAGGCTACAATCCTATGTAGGTGTACCTGGGAGTAAGACCTATTGAGCACAATGGGATTTCCTTATGAGTAAATATGCACAGGCTGACATTCTTAATATACCTATGTTATTTACTTGGCATATTTTTTAATCACATTTCTTAATGTTCACATTTAAAACAATGTCAGTTGTTTTAAAAGCATCACAATCTGCTCCAAGATTTTGAGACAAAACCTACAATCCCATATACACTTTCCTGGCAGTGCTCCATTGAACACAATGGGACTTACTTCTGAGTAGACATGCACAGGCTTGCATTGGAAATGAACTCAATTGTTAATGCAGTAATAGAAGTGACAGAAGAAAATAGTGTAACAAATTAAATTTAAAGTTGATTTTTTTTGCTGTTATAGTCTTAAAGGAGCACAGATACAGGAGGTTATGGGGCTTTCCTGTGGGGCTGTCATGTTGAGTTCCTAGGCTTTAAAATTTACTACTACAGTATTCATAGTTGCCCAGTGAGCTACACAGCTGTGCAGGAAGGAGATCTGAAGCCTTTAGTGTAACCACTGTGACCAGATACAGTGAACGACAGAATGCCTATACCTTTAACCATTGCAAAGGAGAGGGAATTTTAGCAGGTGCAGCTTTTTAAACATTTCCATATTGAGCTGCTGAAATTCCCTTTTCTGCACAATGGTTAAAGGTATAGGCACTCTGTCCTCCAGTGTATCTGGTCACCCTGGGTGTAACTAACTTCCTGACAAAATAGTCAATGTTAACTATTAATGGTGGGGGCACAATCTTGATCGCAGCTGTAGAGGATGTTTAATCTTTAATTCTGTTGCATTTTCCCACCAAAAATCCCATCAAAGATGCTATTGATCGCTCCCCCCCAAGAGGTACAATTTGCCACCCAGCAAACTGAACTAGTGGAGCATTTCACCTTTCTGTGTACTTTGGCCCTAAGGCTAAAGCAGTTACATATAGTATAGTTACATATGGCTACAATTCTCAACATTGTATAGGGTGGCAGTGAGGTTTTTGTGAGGCTCCCCTGGGCAGTTTCCTCACAATTTGGGGACTACTGATTTTACCCATATGTGAAAGTTCACCTTGGGGAGGAAGGTTTTGAGCTGAAAAAGGTCAGGGGGTGAAAAGTCTCCCTCTAGGTGTTGTTCCTCTGCTCAGGGAAGAGTGCTGCCATTTTTCCATTCCAAATGTCTCTAGCCAAGTCCCCCAGTCTACTACTGGTAGCCCACATGAGGTTTAGGATTCAACTACTAGGAAAGGAAATGCCTCTGGTAGACAACACATACAAATATACGAGGGTCGCCCAGAAAGTAATGCACCACATTTTTTTTCTCAGCCTACAGTAATGGTACGAATGCGAAACTTTAGATATACATTATTTGAATTTTCAGGAGTGCGCACACAAATTTTTGGTTTCTTCAGACAGATAGCGTAGCTGCAGCAGTGTTTCGAAATGGTGTCTGTAAGTGATGTACGTTACAAGCGACGTGTCGTCATTGAATTTCTCACTGCGGAGAAAGAAACTGTTGGGAACATTCACAAACGTTTGTGTACAGTTTATGGAGAATCTGCAGTTGACAGAAGTACGGTTAGTCGCTGGGCACAGAGGGTGAGGCCATTAGAAGGCGGTTCGGCAGAGCTCCAAGATTTGCAGCGTTCAGGGCAGCCATCCACGGCTGTCACACCTGACAAGACGCAGCTTGCTGATGTGCTCATTCGCGAGGACCGACGCATAATGACTAGGCAGTTGGCGCTGAAGCTGTCAATCAGCAACGGAAGTGTGGATGCAATAATCCGTGCTCTTGATTACTCAAAAGTGTGTGCACGATGGGTTCCGCGCTGTCTTACGGTGGACCACAAATCTCTCAGAAAAAACATTTCTTCTGAGTTGCTGAAACGTTTTGAAGATGAGGGGGAAGTGTTCTTGTCCAGGATTGTGACAGGTGATGAAACCTGGGTTCACCATTTTGAGCCCGAAACAAAACGACAGTCGATGGAATGGCGTCATCCTCAATCTCCACAGAAGAAAAAATTCAAAGCAACTGCTTCCACCGGTAAGGTCATGATCACTGTGTTTTGGGACTGTAAGGGCGTCATACTCATTGATGTGATGCCAAGAGGCAGCACCATTAATTCCGAAGCTTATGTGAAGACATTAACCAAACTCAAGAAGTGCTTCCAGCGACTTCGGCGCCATAACAACCCAGGTGAATGTTTGATTCAACATGATAACGCTCGGCCTCACACAAGTTTGAGGACTTCAGAACACATCACTAAACAGGGTTGGACTGTGTTACCCCATCCACCCTACAGCCCTGACCTAGCTCCCTCAGACTTCCACTTGTTTGGGCCATTAAAGGATGCCATTCGCGGAAGACATTTTGAGGATGATGAAGAGGTGATTCGCACAGTGCAGAAATGGCTTCGTGACCAGAACAAGGAGTGGTACCAACAGGGCATACATGCCCTTGTGTCTCGCTGGAGGAAGGCCATAGAACTGGATGGAGATTACATGGAAAAATAGGGAGTGTAGAAGAAACATCATTCTTTCTTGTGTGTAAGTTTCATTGTGTTCAATAAATAATTATTGAAGAAAAAAAATGTGGTGCATTACTTTCTGGGCGACCCTCGTACAAAGAATTATGCTATCAGTTTAGGAGAGACACAAATATGGGTGAAGCATCCTTCATTTCTCACCTATAGTCTTGGCAATGTAACAAAATTGGGAGCCACTTGAGAGTCAAGTGTTCCAATACATTACAGATAGAATTCACATAGTGATCTGAAGCAATAAACATCCAAGGAGTTCAGCAAAGCTGGGGTTAAGTTATGCCAATCAAAGGATATACTCCTTGCTTACAAGCAAAATCAGAACCCCCAATGATTTTATTTTTAGATACTTTAAAAACCCCTTCTGTTCTTTCTACTAACTTCAGTTGAGATGGAACAATAGTGCTAACAATAGCCCACATCTAGGTACACTCATATCATCCACTCTCAAGCAAGTCTCTCTTAGCCCTGCTTCCTGAGAGCCTTTCACTGGAGGTGCTGAAGATTAACCCCAGGATCTTCTATATGCTACAGCCCCTTCCCTATTCAGAGCAGAAGAGAGTGGCCTTGCTACAACTCAACATATCTAAACTGGTGTGAGGCTGCTGGTTGTGTTTCATTTCTAAATGAAGGCAGATCAGTCACCTGTCATGCAAACAGGATATATTTAAAGAAACTCGAATACACTGAAACCCAAGAGTTAGTTTATTTGAATTCAACTACTAGGAAAAAATACATAAGACACAGACCTTCTAGGTCCTTGCCTCTTTACTTAAAACAAGGCATCTTGTGATCTCCAGTTTTTCTTAAACTCAAGAGTGGCAGCAAGGTAAAAAATAATAAAGAAAATGAAGAAAATTGTCCATGTGGCTTAAAAGATATTGCCCAGGAATACAAAAATGGGGGCTGACAGCAATGAGAAATTGCATATTGTAAAAAGGTTACTCAATTAGTCACCAGAACAGAGCCAAATGGGAAGGCACCCATTCCTACCCCTTGACTACAGCACAGCAGGTTAAATTCTGAAGGGACGAGAGTTCCATTCTGGAATCTGCACAACCCCTAGGAGGACAGCATAGAAACTACTGAGATGCCAATGGCTCAGGGAAGCCAATCAAGGTTGACCTGAACAAGATCCATTTAACGAACAACTTATAAGAAGAGCCCCACTGGATCAGGCCAAAGGCCCATCTAGTCCAGCTTCCTGTATCTCACAGTGGCCCACCAGATGCCTCAGAGAGCACACAAGACAACAAGAGACCTGCATCCTGGTGCCCTCCCTTGCATCTGGCATTCTGAGGTAACCCACTTCTAAAATCAGGATACGCCAAGGAAGAAGAAAGCATAAAAAACATTAAGATTTATCATTAAAAAGAAAAATGCCCCTGAACATATTGTTGTTGAGTAAGTAATTAAGCACTATAGTGTTTTTGTTTTTTAATTTCCCTTCTCTCTGCAAGGTCCTTTCGAAATCCAATTCTGAATTCAACTCTGAATACAGCAGATCCAGTTCTGAAACCCCAGTTCTAGCAGTCCTATGGTTGTCGCCCCCCCCCCAAAAAAACTATTGGAAAGCAGAACCTCCAGTGTTCTGCTCTAACGATACATCAAAAGACACACCCATTGAAGTCAGAACCCCAAGTGGCTTTATGAAGATGATTTTGATTTTGGTGTGCCCAAGTGACAGACCAACACACTTCAAACACAATGCACTAATCTCTACACACATAATAAATATTAGAGGTTCATATACCAGTTGGCCCACTGTAGTGTAGCCCTGACAGAACTTCACTCAGGCCAGTCCACGGACTAGCCGGCTGCCCCAGGACAATCCCATGACATGATCTGCTGACTCTAGTACCACCAGGATCCCACCAGATGTTTCTTTATGTGGTTACGTACATATTATAATATAATAAGGTCTGTTCACCACATGAGAGAATGAGGTGGTATGTACTACTGTACCATCAATCTGCAAATGGGAAGTTCAAATTTTTTGAAAGCCCCCTTACATTAAGAATTTCCTGCAAATAGAAAACCAGCACAGTAGGCAAAGGACTCAACTAGAAAACTATCCCTTATGTGCTAATTTTCTCCTGGCAGGGAATATTGTTTACATTGGGAGCATTCAAAGTGTGTATTTCCTTCCTGTGTGGTACAGTCCTTTCCAGCCTCCTAATTCCACTGCCTAGTGCTCTTGCATCGTCTAGGTCCAGCCTATGTTAACATGGAAGCTGGAAGAAGAGCACAGGTTACTACAAGCACCACAGAGAAAGAACTGGGCCAACGAGGCTAGGACAGGAAGGAAGGCAAAAAGCAGATGCTCCACAGGTCAGTTCGGAACACTCTGTTAAGAAGATACAGGCCTCTTGTTGAGAAATTGGAGCAGCAAGTTTATACTGTGCAGCAGATTCCAGTTATATCCAACACATCAAAGATCCTGGATAAATTATCCTTCACTGCTGAGTGCAAAACAAATATTAAAAAGTTCACACAACCACACGCACACAAGTCCACATGGGAAAACTCTATTTTTCATACTGGATTTCCGCCCTGAGCTCAGTAGTGAGGTAGTTCATCAGTGTGGCTAGCAACTGCTGTTGAATGGCCGTGTTTCCCATGACAAGGGCTGTCAGCTGTGCCAGGTCAGTCCAGTCTAGATTCCTAATGATGGCATAGGCATCGTCGTAGAGCCGCTGTTGTTCCAAGGGCGGAAGTTCCAGAATAATCTGTGGGACTGGTTTAAACTGTCCAGAGGTCATCCAGGCACCAACCAGGCCACCAACTGCACCTCCTAGAAGAAGCAAAACACATGCATTTTAAGCCATCCTATTGTCAGCCTAACACCCCAATCCAGCAATCTCTTGAAAAGACACAGGCTTGTGATGCCTACTTGCTTTCCAATGTGCTTCAGAGAACACATCAATGATATGCTCAATTCTTGAGAAGTCACAGAAGGAAACTGTTGTTTTCCATCTTTACAGGCCTGAGTTTCACATACCCAAGGACAACTTCTTTCCCCATCAGATCAAACACATTTTTGTAAGTTTAGGTAGAAGTTGTCCTTAATTAATAGGATAAACAGACAAATTGACCATTTGCAACCAATCAATAACCAAGAAATACATTTGAAACCAGTGTTTAATAAGCAGATGCCCATGTTTTCACTTCTTTCGATGATAATCACACTAGAGTTCTGTTCTTTCCCAATTTGGCACAGGCTACTGGTTGAGCGCACCAAGTACTGATCAGATGCGATCTCCAAACTCACATGGTGTGATGATCCTACTGTGCTAGCAGCTTGAGGCACACTAATTTCATTTGCAGCATCATTTTTGTATATGCCTAAGTGAATCTTGGCTTCCAACACACACACGGCCAAGCTTTATAATGTGTTTTTGGGCAATGTTTTCAGCCTTCATTCCCCATATCCAGATGCAATTTTCGCGAACAGCCTACTGAATGTGCCAGTCTCCGTGCCATTTTCATACAATCAGGGCAAGCCAGGAAACCAGGACAACAGACTTTGCACCCTGGAGGTCCGACAAGGGGTATCACACTGACAAACTCAACACACTCTTAGGCTTCCAAATTTTCATTACGTTAATGAAATTAATGGATTTATTTAATTCTTTTTTTCCACATTAATTCTTTGATTCCACAAACAAAGAGCTTAAGCCAAAAAGGGTAAGGGGGAGGGTTCAACCATTCCTTCTGTCAGAAAACACTTACCTACGGCTATGCCAGGTGGGCCTCCCACCAAGCCTCCAACAAAAGCAGTCGCACCCGCCACCAGCGCTCCTCGTGCAGAATGCCTGAAGGCCGCCTTCATTTTACGCTCTTCAGATACACGGCACAGAAGCTGCATGACGTCATGCACACTGATGGGCATCTTGGCTAGTTCGCACCTATGAAGAGTTTTAAAAGATGCAATGCCTCAATCGCTGCCACACGTAATACACGCAGCGTTGCCTGTTTTGCTATTTTCAGACAAAAAGAAAGAGCCTTCTAACCATGCCTGAAATTATTATTGCTTGGATGTATAAGTACTTTCTAGGGTGAAACCAGATGATTAAGCAAGCAATCACATATTTCGTAAACAGCAGCAGGAATGGACCCCCCCACCTGAGACTGGGATCACATCACAGCAGGGAGCAACACTTCTCTCTGCTATGGTCTCAATCAGGATCAGAGATTTCCACAATTTGCTTGTTTTCTTTCTGGTACAAACTGCAGAAGTCCCACAGCCACCAAAGGGATCTCTTTTTCCCCAGGATAACTAGCAGTTGTAAAGGGACACAATCCAGATTGGATTATTTTCACTGGGACTGCAGCACACAAGAGTAAAGGATTACACACACACACACACACACACACACACACCCCCTTCATGGTTCCAATTCTGATTTCAACAGTTGCTTTTTTTCTTGAAAGACAAAACACAAATGTTGCATTTAGCATCACAGATGATATAAGCACTTCACACCCTCTTGAGGGAACTCTTGATTATTATTGCCTCCCATTCTGGGTGGTGGTGGTAGATTGGTAGTCCAGTCTTAAAGGCGCTGGCGCCGCCAGATGCAGGGCACCAAAGCTGCTACTGCTGCATTCTGTGGCACCGCAGCAGCCTCTAGAAGTCTCCTCAGGGAAGGGAACTTTTGTCCCCTTCCCCCAGGGAAAGCCCTCAATGGAGCTTTTCAAGTCTGCGCCAGCTATTTTGCCGCTATTTATCCGCTATTTATCCGCTATTTTGCTGGCGCAGACTTGGGAGACTCCGTGTTGGGCCAGAAGTCCCAACAAGGAGTTCAGGATCAGGTGTAGAGCTCTGCCGGTCCCACGACACATGCCATTACTGCCAATGTCTGATAAATTGTTACACAAAATAATAAATATAAATCTGCTACCAAAAAATGGAAACATTCAGAAGTCAGAGGGAGAACAGTTCAGTCTGCTAGGGTAATCTTAGACATCTTAATTTTTCAGCAAAAGGAAAACCAGTGGAAATACACTCCATGAAGGAGTGTATAGGAAGAGCTCAAAGACACAGCTGCAAGCTGCTGAAGAAGTCAGTTTTGGCCCACACAGTCCATTCTAGTACAAGCCTAAATATGGTGATGCTCATTTTTTGCAATGATTCTCTACATTTAAAAGATTTTAGAGAGGAGTGTGTCTGGTTTTCCATATTACTGTATCTAGCTGCACAGGCAGTTAGACCTGGGCTCTGCACTGGGAAGCCCAGCAGACCTGGGTTCCAAAGATTTGTCTGACTGTCACCTTCCCCCAGGGCTGTATTATTCATTAGGCTGAAGCCTAGGGGCCCCCCCAAGGACTAGGGGCCCATTTTTTTATTTTTATTTTTTTGCTACTGTTACCTGAGCCCTAGGGCTCCAATGTGAATAGATTTCTTCAGGAGACCCTCTCGATGGATATAGGGCTATGTTGCCGCCTTGAGAGTCCCTAAACGAAGTGGAAAGGCGGGATATAAATTCCTTAAATAAAATAAATATATAGTGTAGTCTAGTACCTATTGTACCAGGGTCAGGCTGTCAGCATTAGTGGGGTGAAAGACTGAAGTGCTGGTGGAGCCTGAACCGGGCCTAGGAGGGAGGGGTAAAGGGAGTAATTTGTATCTGGGCCCAGGGTCAGAAAGGGGATCCAGGAATCAAAGGAGGGGGCCCAGAAATCTCCTGGAATCTTACATTTTCCAATCTCACCCAGACTCACTGCCCACATAGGATGCTGGGGGCAATACTGTTGGAACATGAGGTGACTACTGCCACAAGCCATACACACCAGGCCCAGAAATGCCTACATTCCTTAACAGTGTCACATCTGGGAGGAAACCGACCTGCTACTGTAGCTCTTTGGCTTGTGGATCCGCTTACCATGAAGGAATGTAGAAGAGCTCAGTGACACAGCTGTGGGACTACAGCTGCTGCAGAACTACTAAGTTTTGTATCGCACAGGACACTTTTCATTCTAGTGTAGCCTAAACACAAAGATACTAATCTCCTGTGATGATTTTCTATATTTGAAAGATTTTAGAGAGACGTAAGAGTGTGTTTGGTTTTTAATATTACTGTATTTAGCTACCAACACCAGGCAGGAAGGTAGACCTGAGCTCTGCATTGGGAAGACTGGTAGACCTGGGCTCCAAAGGCCATTCCAGCTGTTGCTACTTTCCCCCTGCCTGTTTTTCCCCCATTCTGCCCACCCCACACCCTGTTTCACCCCCTCCCTCTTTAGGAAGGGGCCCAAAAGAAACTTTGTACCCCCTGATGAAATTCCTCTCAGAGGCCCCGGGACTGAAATACATGAAAGCCTAGGAGCTTGACCATGGGTTAATACAGCCCTGCCCTCTCCCTGCCCTGTTTCACCCCCTTCCCCATCCTGTTTTGCCCACCACATCACCACCCTCCCACGATCTGTTTGACCCCTCCCCATTTAGAAGGAGGCTCAAAAGAAACTTACTTAGCACCCCCTGATAAAATTCCATGCAGAGGCCCTGCTTTTGGCATTTCATGCTCACTGGGCCTCCCTGTTGGCATCTGCCTGCCAATACAGCAGTGCCATGGCCAGAAGGGGGGCAAGGCACTGGGTTTTGTAGGGAGACTCCCAGTAGCTGCGCCCCCCCCCCAATAGCTCCAAGGGTAAAGGTCCATTTGCACACCACAGGAAAGTTCCTTGCAAAACTCAGTGCCTTGCAGCCCCTCTGGCTATGCCACTGCTTTGTAGGCAGGCAGTTCTGCACACCACAGGGAGGCTCCCTGCCAAACTCAGTGCCTTGCACCCCCTCTGGCTACGCCACTGCTCTGTTGGCAGGCAGATCTGCACACCACGGGGAGGCTCCCTGCCAAACTCAGTGCCTCGCAGCCCTCTGGCTACGCCACTGCAACAGAGATCCCCCTCCTGCATCCGAGGAAGAGGTGCCAGCCCCCAGAAGCCGAGCAGGACGCCCTGCACAGAGCCCCCCCCCCCCCCGCTTGCTACTGTTTACACCGGCTGGGGCAGGAGCCTCCAAGGCTCAGGGAGGGACCGTTCCCAGCCCTGCCCAGAGGCAGCAGGGACGCGAGGGGGGCGCGGGCATGCCAAGGAAGGCTGGAGCCAGGCAGGTCTCCTCGCGAGTAAGGGCGCCCCCGGCCCCGTTCACAGGGCTCTCCCGCATCTCGGTGCGCGCCCAGCCTCCGGGCTTCTGCCTTCCCTACCTGGGGCGGCGCCGGCCGGCTAGGCCGCCAAGGTCGCTCCCGGAGCCTCTGCCGACGACGCAGGACCACGTGCGGTGGCGGAGACCCGGGAGAGGACACGTCAGCCCGCAGCCCGGAGGGCACCGCGGGGGCGGGTCTCTCTCCGCAGCCGCCCGCCCGCCGTGCGCCCTGCCTGGGCTCTTCGCCCAGGAGCCGCTCCGGGAGGGGAGGCGGCTCTCGCCCTCCGCGGGTGGCTGCGATCCCAGCCACACTTTCCTGGGAGTAGGTCCCATTGACTACCATGGGACTTACTTCTGCACAGACATGCATAGGGTTGGGTTCTAGATCGCTGCCCCAGACTTGGCCCTGCGCCTTAGTGCCCCTGCTGCTGTCCCAGGCACTGCCACCCTCCCTCCTGTGGCCAGACCCCAGACCCCTCGCTTAGCTCTGAAGATGGCCCCAGGGCCGGCTGCCACCACTTTGGGCAGCAGCCAGGCTCCTGTGCTGGATTCATCTGCAAGGGATGCTCTTCCCCACCCCAGGGAGGAAAGCTGCCCAAGTCCCTTCCTTCCCTCAGTCCAGACAGACAAAAGAAAATATTTCTTTACCCAGCGTGTAATTGACCTGTGGAACTCCTTGCCACAGGGTGTGGTGATGGCATCTGGCCTAGATGCCTTGAAAAGGGAGTTGGACAGATTTATGGAGGAAAACTCCATCACAGGTTACAAAGCCTCCAGGTTTCAGAAGTAGGCTCCCAGATGCAAGGGAGTGGCAGCAGGAGCCAGATCTCTTGTTGTCTTGTGTGCTCCCTGAGACTTCTGGTGGGCTGCTGTGAGATCCAGGAAGCTGGACAAGATGGGCCTTTGGCATGATCCAGTGGGGCTTTTCTTATGTTCTCATGGGTCACTGCTTTGGTTTCCTTTCCATCTCCCCCCCCCCCCGGGCCAGCTCCTCATTTTAACCTTGGCGCTCTCTTTCTCTCTCAGGTTTCTGCTCTGATAGAGGTCTGTATGGCCTCCACATCCCCCATCCTCAGCAGTCCTAAGGTCTCCTTCCTCCTCACAAGGCATCTGCCCACCCTCCCAGCAGGAATCTATGGTGGGTGAGGAGGCAAGTGAGGCAGAGCCTCCCCGCCAGAGGCCTTCGAAAAGCAGCACCTCGCTGTGTGAGGCACTCACAACCCACGCAAAGGAGTTCTGCCTCACCTGCCTCCCCACCCACCATACATCCCTGCCTCGCAGGGCACCTGTGGGGACTAAGGCCAACTTTATTTAAAATATCTATAGCCTGATTTCCCTTCCAGCTCTAGCAGTACGCTTACAATATATCTATTGCTACATATTAGTTGGGGGGGATGGAGCTCAGGTACTGCCTTTGATTGTTTTTTTCCCCAAAGGGCTCTAGTCAAGAAGCACCAGGTTTAGCATAAGGCAAACTGAGAAACATGCCTAGGGGCATACATTTATATTTAGCGAATGGCTCTCCAGAATCTGGCCTGTGGGCTGGATCCGGTGCCCTGCATAACCCCTCCCCCGCATGAATGATGCTTACAGTTATGTGGGTAATCTCATGGCCACGACTCCACTGTCCCCCAAACTGCACCCTGGCTTGCCACGTCTACCTAGAAACCGAGGCACAATGGCTGCAGACCCCGGAAGCAGCAAGCTGGAACTCAGTTTGGGGGAGAGTGGCACAGTGACCACAAGACTCCCCAGTGGAACAATAAGCACCATTCACGCCAGAGAAGCCTTTCCCAGAGCACAGCAGTCTCCACTGAGGTCCCAATCCTATCCAACTTTCCAGCACAGGTGTAGCTGTGTACAGCTGTGTAGCTGTACAGGTGTAGCTGCAATGCAGTCCCAAGGTATGGAAACAAATGTTCCCTTACCTTGAGGAGGCCTCCGTGGCTGCCTCCCCACCACAGGATGCAGCACACGCCCCATTGGCGCTGCAGCACCGGCACTGGAAAATTGGATAGGATTGGGCCCTAACACAGCAGACTTAGGGCATAGTCTTTCCTGAGCGATGCCTGAAAGAGAGTTCGTAGCTTATGTTATGTTAAGGCTACAATCCTATGCACATTTACCTGGGAGTAGGGCTGCAATTATATCCACACTTACCTGGAAGTAAGCCCCATCTACTATAATAGTACTTACTTCTGAGTAGACATGCATAGGCTAGGGCTCAAAGTTCTGTTGAACACAATTGCCCTTACTTTTGAGTAAACTTGCATAGGTTAGCACTCAGTGTATGATATATTTACATTTTGATTGCAGTTTTCAGTTTTTACACACTTGTTTTAAAACTATCTTAGCTCGCTCCAAGAGTATGAGATGAAAAAAACTGGAAGATCATTAAATGCAGTAAGTTTTAAAACAGAAATAAGTGGCAGGAAAAGAAAGAATGATGAATTAGTTCTTTCAAATCCCTCCTCCGAACCCACCTTTCCTTTGATGCCTTTGGCACATCCCCTTAGGCTCCATACTTGCTTAGTTAAAGTGAGGTGGCTGAAAAGAACTACATGCCACTGAAATTAAGGCATATCACTTGCTAGTTTATCTCTTATCTCCATTTCCCTCCCTTTCTCCTGGTGTCACTCCCAAAATGCATTTTAGATTGTAAGCTCTTCAAGGCGGAGACCTGCCCTGCCCTGTTGCACTTGGCAAAGTTCCGCATTTATGGTGCTAGATCAGCCATTTTCAACCACTGTGCCGTGGCACACTGGTGTGCCGTGAGTGGTCCTCAGGTGTGCCACAGGAATTTGGGGAAAGGTCATTTATTAACAGGGCCAATGGGAGATGTGAGCCCACACTGGCAGCATGGTGTGCCTTGTCAATCGTCAAAAACCTGGTGGTGTGCCTTGACCATTGCCTTGTCAGTGTGCCGTGAGATGAAAAAGGTTGAAAATCACAGTGCTAGATAAATGAACAAATTTCTGTTCCCCTTTCACTCTAGTTCTGGACACCTACAACAAAATACTTGCGACATGATGATGCTGCAATGGTAACAAATACAGCAAGCTCATTCTGACCCCATGGACTTTGGCACAGCTGGTTAACTCCTGACTCCAGCTAGAACACAGTGTTTTGTAACAGCAGAAAGAATGATCAAAAATTGCTGCCTGCTATTCCAGTATGCCTGCTACAGAGTGTTAAGTAAACTTGGGAGAGGTCTGTATCAATGCTGGCATGGAAGCCCTGTTGCAGACCTGTGCAACTTCTGACCCAAGTGGAATGCAGCCTGCAGCCCTCCAGTTGTGTATGGTGAACTGAAAAGGGCTGGATCACTCTCTTAGGTAGAGCCCTGCTGGATCAGATCAAAGGTCAATCTAATCCGGCATCCTGTTTCCCGAGGCATCAAATTGGCCATTGTGGGGTAGCCCACAAGCAAGCTATATGGGCAAACAGCTCTAGTGGCCATCACTGCCTATTGTGGCAGCAAATTTTGTACATTTACTGCTTGACCTGAGCTGTAAAAACAGGAGGCCTATTGAGTGCCTTATTGAGACCATCATACATAGCTAGCGGGTGGCATTTGGTGAGTCACTCCTTGTGCAAGCCAGTCTTGCTGTAATAGAGCCTCAAGCTCCCCACCGTAGGGAGGCACACTCAGAAAACAATATTGTGTCAAAAGCTTTAAATAGCTGGGAAGTTGGCACTGAAATGCAGCTAGTGCAAGAAACAAAAATCTGAGTTTTTTTGCAACTGGTTGCAGGAAGCAACTCTAAGGACATGTTGCTTGCTTTGGGGAAACTGACAGTGCTTTGTGTCTAGACTAGCATGATATTTCTGGTGTTTGCCTATTCTCCCAAGTTGTTCAATATGTATGTTTGTAAACAGACAAAAATACCATAAGATAGTATTCTCTTCAGGGAACTGACCCTGCAAAAGGCTCCCCTGTGAAGTGTTTCACTACTCAGGAAAACAGGGGCAGAAAACAATAGCAAATATTATGAACAAACTACCGTAGTTGTAAATTGAGGCATTCTTCCAGCGAGCCACATTTGTTTTCTTCTTTTAAAGCTGTTTCTCTCTCTGCCTTTACAAGCTCTTGCCTACTCATTTTTCATTCCCAACTCTTTCCTTATGCTTATATATAAAACAAGACTTCGCATTTATACAGAGTATTCAGAATGTTCCATGTACATTCTGTCGGCAATCCTGGCAACAGACCCATAAGTCCCTGTTGCTCCAATAGGTCCACATGGCTACGCCCTTATTATAACTGGCAGGGAGGGGCTGTGAGCGGCATTGCCACCCCTAGAGCCATGGCACCCCAGGGTATTTGTCCCCCTTGACCCTCCCGGTATACCAGTGCACATTACAGATGGCAGAACTGAAGCTGAGAGGGAGAGTGGCTTGTAAAAACCCCACTAGCAAGTATACAGCAAAATTTGAACTAGGCCAGTGGTTCCCAAACCTTTTAGTACTGGAACTCACTTGTTAAAATGACACTCTATTGGAACCCACCTAGCTTGATGAGACTACAAAAAAAGTTTCACTTTTATCCTTTTTACTAAGGTGGAGGGGGACTGCCTTCTGGAGCGTTTGTTCATAGGATCAGGACCATTCTGGTGGCCTTGTGTTCTCCTTTGCCTGACCAATAAGAGCCAGGGCACATTTGCCTACTTGCAAGTAAACACACACACACACATTTGGTTCAGTTTCATTTTCCATTGGGCTCAATACCTTGTCAGGTGGGGGGGACTTCCTTATTAAGAGTTTTGGGGGGCCTATGTTCATTGGATCAGAGTCATTCTGGTGGCATTGCCGGTCCTTTAAAGTGGACCAAGACATGGTCGCCTACTTGCAAATAAACACACACGTGTGACTCAGTTTCACTTTCCATAGGGCTCAATATATTTTCCTTGTCAGCTATCAGCTTATCATAGTGATTCCAAAACTTTTCAGCTGGCACCTCCCATGAACTACTGGGCCTTTAGCTGTGGCTCCCCATTAGGACTACAATCCTATACATTGTATAGGGCAATGGGTTTTTTGCAAGGACTCTGTGGCTCCCCTGGCTGGTTTCTGCAGCTCCCCAGAGAACAGTTTGGAAAACATGATCCAGTGGTGTCATTGGGGTTTGCATCACCTGGTGCGGGAGGCCAGCACGTCACCCCCACAATGAACCTCCTCCTATGTAGTGAGCAGGTCACCCCCCCAGGTGGTGGGCATGGTGATGCACCATCACCCCACCCCATTAGTTTTTTGGCTATAACCTTTGATAGAATAGAGATATTTCAATGCAGTTTCTATTGTTGCATTCTGCATGAAATTACACATCGAATGGTATACAAGATGATGGCATTTTTCAAAAATACCAAGATTTTAAACATTTTGGCCAATAGTGGTGTCACCCCCCTGTTCATGTCACCTGGTACGGCCTGCACCCTCCCAGCAACACCACTGAACTGTTGGTTTCACAACCCACCTAAAATCAGACTGTGGTCCACTGGTGGGTCCTGACCCACAGTTTGGGAACCACTGAACTATGTCGTTCCTGATTTGCAGTCTATCAGCCACTTCAGTGTGTGACTGTATTCCCATTGTTTAAAGTACTTCCCATACATTAGCTCAGTGATCTTCCAAATAGTCCTGTAAGGCAATTATTGTTGCAATACTAGAGGCTGAGGGCTCCATGTTGCAGACATGTATGCACACTCAGGGCTACAGAATTATAGTAATAAAAAAATAAAATGAACTAAAATAAAATAACCTAGTAATTCCTCTGGCTGCAAAGAGCAACTGAGTGATATTCTTGCACAGAAAGGAACTGACTAAATAAAGGGCTGAGTCAGGACTGCCACAGCCATCAACAAACAGGAACTTGGCCATGAAGAGGAGCTTTGCAAAATGGACAATACTGCTGCTCTAAATAATGCTCCTAGCTGATGCTGGAAGAACAAAGCAACCATAGCAGCAGAGAGCCCTGGTGTGGAAGAAACCAAGGAAGGAGGACTCAAAAACCAAATTATATACCTTCTAGGACTACCAAAGGAAGCCAGAGTGCTGTTGAGGCTGTTTTTATTTCACTAACAGCCTTATCTACTGGTTGTGCTCAGTTTAGCCCAAGAACATGTCCAGTTAACTTTACAAAGGGAAGGAGCTGTGGGTCTGTAATCCTTCTGCCTACTTAGGCTCTAGCACTATGAGATGGTGGCCATGTCTCCAAATGTTTGTCCTAATCATGTCTGATGCAGGAGGTAGGGATGCAATTCAAAGTGTCAAAGAAGCACAAAGTTGGCTGCGGGGTAGTGCTAAAATTATAGAGCAAGATTACAATCCTATGCACATATTCGTGGGAGTAAGCCCCACTGAACACTGTGGAACTTACTAATGAGGAGTACATATTCACAAGCTTGTGCAGTGAGAGCCAATCTACAGGTGCAGCACATCATACAGCTTTTTCCTGGACTGTCCCATTGAGCCATCTAGTTATTTGATTTTTCTCTGTAAACCACTTTGTGAACTTTTAGTTGAAAAGCAGTATATAAATACTGTTAATAATAATAATAATAATAATAATAATAATAATAATAATTATTATTATTATTATTATTATTATTATTATTATTATTATTATTATTATTATTATTATTATTATTATTATTGAGGTTGTAGGTGTACTTTTGAATACTTTTCCATGGGAAAACATTCCCTGCATGCAGAAAGCTAGCATTTCAGAGCAAAGCTAGCCTCAAATGTTTCTTCGGAGTTCACATCCTTCCTCCTCAACTCTTTCAGTCTTTTCTTTCAGAACTTGCTTTCCGGATCATATGTCGTCTCTCTCATCTTTCCAACTCGCATGCCACATCCTCCTTCTGATAAAACTCCCCAGCAGTCTTCCATGCCAGACAAACAGTCCCACAAGCTGGGCGAAAGGCTGAAGTGGCGTAATGATCTGAACAAGTAAATAACTTCCTTTACTATCTATCTAACAGTAGATGTCCCCCTCTGCTTGTGGCTGTGATGTGTCTCACATGTGCATTAGGCAAACAGCCAGTATTAATTTTTCTTTCCCGTTCCCATCATGCTTTGTAGAAAATCCACAGGGGAGAGAAGATAACGCTGAGTACAAGCACTGAGAACAGAGCACCATGAAAGCAACAAATTACAAACTCCACCAAAGAGAGATTTTTTTTTACCTCCTCGTCAGAAGGATCACAGGCCCAGTGCTTTAGTCAAAACCTGTTTCTTTGCCAGCAGGTTGGAGAGAATCATCTGCAAGTGTTAAGTGATTTCTTTCAAGCCAAGGTTCTCACAACAGCTACAGCAACCAAACGGATTACAGGGCACAAACACTGGGGGGGAAAAAAGCCACATCAAACAATGCAGTCAAGACAATGGGGTTACCGTTCCAGTAGCAAGAAGTATGGGGAGGGGACTCCTATGAAAGGGGAGCGCAGAATTTGTGCATCTCAGAGGGCTCTTGAATGCCACAGAATTTGGCAGGCCTCACCATTCTTTTCCTTGTTGCTCTACCCCTCAAACAATGAGGCGAAACCCCACGTGTGTTAAGAGCTGGTAGTGCACTGGCAAAATTGTTTGTTGTTTTCCCCTTCTCCTAACTAATCACGTTGCATGCAAAATCAGGAGAACAAAAGGATTGAGTAAGGCTTCTCTTACCATTGGGGAGATAATTAAGGATGAATGAAATATTGTTATGTGGATTTGAAATGAATATGAAAACCTTCTTAGAAACAATTGTTGTTTGTTTCTTTTGGGCTCAAACCCCCCCCCCCCCCCGTTTTATATTTTGTGGGGGGGAGGGGGAATTGCATGGCACTTACATAAATGCCCTCCAAGATGGCAAATCATGCTATCTTTGTGCAAACACACAAAACTGCTCTCCTTCCCCACTCCCCCATTAATATAGCTATAACTTGGCGTCGGTGAAAAAGAGAAAGCAAAATTTTAGGAGCTCAGCTTCTCTAGGTCCCAACAGAAAATATGGCAGGATGTTCTAGGTATAATGAACCCTTGATTTTACAGAATAATGGAATATTCTTTAATACCAAAAGTCTGTTATATCAGAATGCACATATGACAATATAGTTGGCAACCTTCAGTCTCGGAAGACTATGGTATCGCGCTCTGAAAGGTGGTTCTGGAACAGCGTCTAGTGTGGCTGAAAAGGCCGATTCGGGAGTGACAATCCCTTCCACACTGGGAGCAAGTGCAGTCTGTCCCTGGTCTGTCTCCTTGGCTATGGGCCTTCCTTCTTTGCCTCTTTGCCTCCGTCTGTTGGCCAAGTGTCTCTTCAAACTGGGAAAGGCCATGCTGCACAGCCTGCCTCCAAGCGGGCCGCTCAAAGGCCAGGGTTTCCCACTTGTTGAGGTCCACTCCTAAGGCCTTCAGATCCCTCTTGCAGATGTCCTTGTATCGCAGCTGTGGTCTACCTGTAGGGCGCTTTCCTTGCACAAGTTCTCCATAGAGGAGATCCTTTGGGATCCGGCCATCACCCATTCTCACATGACCGAGCCAACGCAGGTGTCTCTGTTTCAACAGTGCATACATGCTAGGGATTCCAGCTCCTTCCAGGACTGTGTTGTTTGGAACTTTGTCCTGCCAGGTGATGCCGAGAATACATCGGAGGCAGCACATGTGGAAAGCATTCAGTTTCCTCTCCTGTTTCCTCTCCTCTCCTGACAATATACATGCACAAAATATATATGATCAGCAGTTGCGATCCTGGTCCCTGTGCCAGCCGGGGCCAGGACTGCAAAATGCTATCCCCTTCAGGCCAAAAAAAGTCACTTCCGGTTTTTGGAGAAAAGTGACTTTTTTCCGTTTTCTGGAGGCCTCCGAAAGCCTTCTAAGGCTCTTTAAAGGGACCTTAAAAAAAATGGGTGGTGGGGGGGAGGAAGCTGTGATACAACTCCCTACTAGGTGGTGCCCCAGGGTATTTGCCCCCCTGACACTCTCTGGTACGCCAGTGAGGATCAGTTTTTAAAGAAGCAGATGTCTGTTCTGTTCAAAGTCTGTTAAACTGAGGTTCATTAAATCAAGTGTTCACTATACAGGAAGGAAGACTAGATAAAAGGTATTCCTTCCTCATAAGAAACCCTCCTTCCCATTTTGTTCTATATACTGCTGCTAGTACCACAGCAAAAGATCACACACAGTTCTAACTGGCTTAACAAACTATCTGGTTTTGAAGAGGTTTTGAATTATATGGTTTTGAAGAGGGAGAGACAATATTGGAGAAACAATTAAGATCAGATGAGCAGGTAATATCTAAAATATATAAATTGCTTTTGAAGTTTGAAACAGAAGATGAACAGGTTAAAGAATGCATGATCCAGTGGGCAAAAAATGTGGGTTATGAACTTTCAATGGACAGATGGGAGAAATTATGGATAAAACAGACAAAATTTACTTTGAGTGTTAGCATTAAGGAAAATAAATATAAGATGATCTATCGTTGGTATATGACACCAAGTAAATTAGCTAAAATGTATGAAACTATGTCCAATAGTTATTGGAAATGTAAGAAACAAGAGGGAACATTTTACCACATGTGGTGGACATGTTCAAAAGTTTAAAAATATTGGTCACAAATTCATGCACAGATACAGTTGATCTTAAAAACAAATATACAATTGAAGCCAGAAGTATTTTTATTAGGTATGACAGATGAGTATGTGGAAAGAAAAAATGAAGTTTTATTTTTGTATATGATAAGCGCTGTCGGAATACTTTATGCTCAAAATTGGAAGACTATGAATATACCTTCGGTGGAGGAATGGTGGATAAGACTTATGGATTATGCGGAGATGGATAAATTAACAATTTTGCTTAGGGAGAATTCAACAGAAACCTTTTTGAAGAATTGGAGTCCAGTTATTGATTTTTTGAATCAGAGAGAGGATGGGGATTTGAGGTATTTTGGATTTGAAGATTGATTTTGAAGTATTAGTGGTATAGATTAACATTTGTTAATGTTTGGACTGTATGTATTTGGATTATAAGTATGGGAATGTTTTGGCTTCGCTCGTGCTGCTTTATTGGAGTTTTGTTTATGTATGTATTTGTTTTTCTATTTTATGTTTATTATAGTTAAATAAATAAATAAATGACCAAAAAAAGAACGTATAGAATTCACAGATATGGTGATGGTCATTAGCTTGGATGGCTTTAAAACTGGTTTAGACAAATTCATGGAGGGCAACTCTAGTAACAGACTGTAGCTCAATTGAAGTAAATTGGCCTTTTGTGCAGGAAGTCCCAGGTTCAAACTCTGGCATCTCCAGAAGAACAGAGAGGAGGTCTTGTCAGATACTGTGGAGAACTGCTGGTAATTTGTTTTGACAATACTGTACTGATCTAGATGGCCCAATGGTCGGACTCCATATAAGGCAGCTTCCTATGATATCTGCCACAATGGAACCGACATATTGGAAAGCAGCATGTCTCTGCATGCCAGGACCATCACTTCAAAAAAACCAAACTCCAGTCCTATCTTCTTCTAGAGATGGGATATGTATCATTAGGTGAAGAAGTCACTCTGATGCTGACAGCTTTGGGGACTGATGGATACAATCTGGGGAAAGTCAAGAGTGGTTGGGTACCTTAAGGGGATATTGCAGCTTCTCCTATTCCAAGTTCTCACAGCTGAGACAGAATGCCTCTCCTACTTGCTGCTCTATTGCTTGCTAGCTAAGAGTCTACTGCACAAAAGACCAGTATGCGGCAGGTGTCTACTCAATAGGAACTAACCAATGTCACTCATCTCCACTCTTCTGCCCCCAGGTGGTATTTGACATCCAAAAGCTGTTAGGCTGCAGGCACAGAGCCAATGAAGCTGTATCCAGTCTCACCTGCTGCCCTTTCTAAGCCTCCAAGCAAGCTGATACCTGGTTTTTCAACTATCCCCTGGAAAAAACGCATCTTAAATATTTCAGGTTAAAATGAAATTGCTTCATAATTTAACATTATCTTAAAGTATTATGACAGCTAGTATGGTGTAGTGCTTAAAGCTGTGAATTTGTATGGGAGGACTCAGGTGTGAATCCTCCCTTACTCATTCAGCTTATTGCAGTGGTTCCCAAATTTACCTGGGCCACAAAGCCCCTACAGCCTCCTTTCTCCAGCTGAACTGGGCACCACCATCTTGAACCTTGTGCAACCTAGCAAGAGGCAAGATGATGGCGGCTGGGGCAAAGAGGTAGAGGGGTGCCCAGGGAAATCCTGTAGCACTCCTGTGAGTTTACTGCAATACCCTAAGGCCTTAGGACACACACTTTGAGAACCTGTTGCTTATTGGATAACCTTGGGTTAGAGCTACTATCTAGAGCAGCCATTTTCAACCACTGTGCCATGGCACACTGGTGTGCCGCGAATGGTTCCCATGTGTGCCGCAGGAATTTGGGAGAGGGTCATTTATCAATAGGACCATTGGGGAATGTGAGCCCCCATTGACAGCACAGTGTGCCTTGTCAATTGTCAAAAAGCTGATGGTGTGTGCCTTGACCATTTCATTGCCTTGCCAGTGTGCCGCGAGATGAAAAAGGTTGAAAATCACTGAACTAGAGCCACTCAGCCTCACCTTCCAGATTTATTGTTCGTATAAAAAGGAGGGTTATGAGATCCATGGATGCTATCCTGAGTTCCTTGGAAGAAGGAACTAGAAATATGACAAAATGAATTATTGCATGCACCTTTGAGGTCTAGTCTACACTTTTATTCATGTTGCCTTGAAAGGATGTCCCCATGTCCACCTTAGTTAGGTCACTGACATCCTGGTTCCTGTGCATTAGAATGCAACATGGTTGTAATCCATGGGGGACTTCAGTTATTCTTACATTGACTGGGTCAATCCATGCTCTGATCATGAATGAGAGGCCAGGTTTCTTGATATATTGACTGTGCCTTAGAGTAGCTAGTCATGGGCCAACAAGAAGATAGGTGACTCTGGCTTTAATATTGTGTGGTAGTAAATAAATGTTATTTAGCCATTGGGGAACAGTGACCATGCTGCAATCCATTTAGAACATAAGAACATAAGAACATAAGAACAGCCCCACTGGATCAGGCCATAGGCCCATCTAGTCCAGCTTCCTGTATCTCACAGCGGCCCACCAAATGCCCCAGGGAGCACACCAGTTAACAAGAGACCTCATCCTGGTGCCCTCCCTTGCATCTGGCATTCTGACATAACCCATTTCTAAAATCAGGAGGTTGCGCATACACATCATGGCTTGTACCCCATAATGGATTTTTCCTCCAGAAACCTGTCCAATCCCCTTTTAAAGGCGTCTAGGCTAGACGCCAGCACCACATCCTGTGGCAAGGAGTTCCACAGACTGACCACATGATGAGTAAAGAAATATTTTCTTTTGTCCATCCTAACCTGCCAACACTCAATTTTAGTGGATGTCCCCTGGTTCTGGTGTTATGTGAGAGTGTAAAGAGCATCTCTCTATCCACTCTGTCCATCCCCTGCATAATTTTGTATGTCTCAATCATGTCCCCCCTCAGGCGTCTCTTTTCTAGGCTGAAGAGGCCCAAACGCCGTAGCCTTTCCTCATAAGGAAGGTGCCCCAGCCCCGTAATCATCTTAGTCGCTCTCTTTTGCACCTTTTCCATTTCCACGATGTCTTTTTTGAGATGCAGCGACCAGAACTGGACACAATACTCCAGGTGTGGCCTTACCATCGATTTGTACAACGGCATTATAGTACTAGCCGTTTTGTTCTCAATACCCTTCCTAATGATCCCAAGCATAGAATTGGCCTTCTTCACTGCCGCCGCACATTGGGTCGACACTTTCATCGACCTGTCCACCACCACCCCAAGATCTCTCTCCTGATCTGTCACAGACAGCTCAGAACCCATCAGCCTATATCTAAAGTTTTGAGTTTTTTGCCCCAATGTGCATGACTTTACACTTACTGACATTGAAGCGCATCTGCCATTTTGCTGCCCATTCTGCCAGTCTGGAGAGATCCTTCTGGAGCTCCTCACAATCACTTCTGGTCCTCACCACTCGGAAAAGTTTGGTGTCGTCTGCAAACTTAGCCACTTCACTGCTCAACCCTGTCTCCAGGTCATTTATGAAGAGGTTGAAAAGCACCGGTCCCAGGACAGATCCTTGGGGCACACCGCTTTTCACCTCTCTCCATTGTGAAAATTGCCCATTGACACCCACTCTCTGTTTCCTGGCCTCCAACCAGTTCTCAATCCACGAGAGGACCTGTCCTCTAATTCCCTGACTGTGGAGTTTTTTCAGTAGTCTTTGGTGAGCGACCGTGTCAAACGCCTTCTGAAAGTCCAGATATATAATGTCCACGGGTTCTCCCACATCCACATGCCTGTTGACCTTTTCAAAGAATTCTATAAGGTTCGTGAGGCAAGACTTACCCTTACAGAAGCCATGCTGACTCTCCCTCAGCAAGGCCTGTTCGTCTATGTGTTTTGAGATCCTATCTTTGATGAGGCATTCCACCATCTTACCCGGTATGGATGTTAGGCTGACCGGCCTATAGTTTCCTGGGTCCCCCCTCTTTCCCTTTTTAAAAATAGGCGTGACATTTACTATCCTCCAATCTTCTGGCACCGTGGCCGTTTTTAGGGACAAGTTGCATACCTTAGTCAAGAGGCCTGCAACTTCATTCTTCAATTCCTTAATAACTCTTGGGTGGATGCCATCAGGGCCCCAGTGACTTATTGATCTTTAATTTATCAATGAGGTCTGAAACATCTTCTCTTTTAACCTCTATCTGACTTAACTCCTTGGTCAGGAGGGGCCGTTCGGGCAGCGGTATCTGCCCGAGGTCTTCTGCCGTGAAGACAGATGCAAAGAACTCATTTAATTTCTCTGCCATCTCTAAGTCTCCTTTTATCTCCCCTTTCCCTCCCTCACCACCCAGAGGGCCAACAGCTTCTCTGTGTCAGAAGTGTGTCAGGGTAAGAGTACCAAGCAAATCTGACACAAAAACCCTTGATTTCCGAAGGGCAGACTTCCCACAAGTGAGGAGACCAGCTAGCAAATGGCTGAAAGGGTAGAAAGAGTCTAATCTCCAGCAGTGCACTTCTTATGAGATAAATACAGTGGTGGGATTCAGCAGGTTCTCACCTATTCTATAGAACCCCTACCTAATCCAGCTGTTGGTTCTAAGAACCATTTGCTGGCCAGGGAGCTGGCCTTGAAATGTCAGGACTAACCCTCCTGGGGGCAGCAGCCGTGCCAACCCGTCCCGGGGGAAAGGGGGTCACTCTCAGCAGGCGCCGAGGCTGCTGGGGCTGAAGGGGGGAGCCGGACTGCTGCTCACCAGCCCTTGCGAGCTCGCAGATGCAGCCTGCTTACGAGGGCGAGAGAAGCAGCCCAGCTGCCCGCCCCGCACCACCCCTCCCCGGCCGAGCTGGCCAACTGGCGAGTAGACTGCTCCTGCGCCTGGAGGCTCCTTGGACTCAGCTCTCCCGGTGGGTTGGTGGTGCGGGCGGGACGAAGAGGAGGGCGTCGGAGCAGCTCCCGCTCAAAGAGCCCCTGCCGCCCCCCCCCCGCTGCACGTCCATGGACACACAATGGAACTTACCTCTGGGTAGGCACTGAGCACAATCCTAACCAGGTCTACTCAGAAGTAACTCCTATTTTGTTCAATGGGGCTTACTCTCAGGAAAGTGTGGTTAGGATTGCAGCCACTGTCAATCAGAAGGAAGGAAGCATCTCATCCTTGTCTCTGAGTTTGCCACACTTTCCTGGGAGTAAGCCCCATTGAATACACTGGGACTTACCTCTGAGTAGACACTGTCAATCAGAAGGCGAAGAAGGAAGCATCTCATCCTCTGATGAGCATCCTCTGAGATGCTTCCTTCAGAGATCCACTGAGGCTGCGATCCTATCCACACTTTCCTGGGAGTAAGCCCCTTTGGCTATAATGACTTACTCCTGAGTAGACATGCATAGGATTGTGCTCAAAGGCTGCAGTCCTACTCACACTTTCCTTCGAGTATATAGCCCTTTGGCTATAATGAGACTATATAATGAGTAGACATGCATAGGCCTGGGCCCTCATGCTGCAGTAAGCTCTGTTGACTATAATGGGACTTACTTCTGAGTAGACAGGCATTAGGGATTGTGCCCTTACTTCCCACAAGCACAGGACTGCCCCATGGGGTTGGTTTTCATCCTTGGGGTTTGGGAATGCAGTTTTGTGCCTGGGATCTTTTCATTGCAATACAACGTGTTGTTACACAATGATTGTATAATACACTATCAGACACATAGAGGTGATGCTCCCACAGCTGAAATTCCTCAGGTTAAAAAAAGGCAGGAATGTGGCACAAAACATTACTTCATTAAGGGTACAATCCTATGCAGGTCTTGTCAGAAGTAAGTCCTATTGTGTTCAATGGGTCTTACTCCCAGGAAAGTGTGGATAGGATTGCAGCCTTTGAGCAAAATTCTATGCATATCTACTCAGAAGTAAATCTCATTATAGCTAGGAAAGTGGAAGTAGGATTGCAGCCTTAGGGCACAATCCCATGCATGTCTACTCAGAAGTAAGTCCTGTTGTGCTCAGTGAGGCTTTCTTCTAGCACCTGTGCAGTCACAATGCAGCCCTGAAGTAAGGGAAGAAATGTTCCCTGCCCCCCACCACAGGATGCAGTGCATGCACTCTTGGTACAGCTGCACTGGCACTGGAAAATTGGATAGGATTGGGTCCTAAGTCCTCTTAACTGTAACTTTCCAGCACCAAGTCCTGGAGGTCTCCTTGTGACAAGGGAATGTTTGTTGCAATGCAATGTGGCTGCATTGGCTCTGGAAAGTTGGATAGCCCTTAGGCTGCAATCCTACTCACACCTGGGAAGCAAACCCAGTTGACTATATAATGTGATTTACTCCTATGTAGGCTTGCATAGGATTGGGCTGCTATTCCCAGGTAAGTGTGCTGAGGATGGTACAGTTAGCATTGCTCCTTCTCTAGCAGAAAAGTTCCTTTAGGTTATTCTCCCCCCCCCCCCTGCAAGTGAAATGGCAGGCTGACTAGAAATTGAAAATTTTTTGAAGGAGTTTGCAAATTGGGTTTAGGTCTTATCACCTAATGAAGAACTGGAGAAGCACTGGGAAGAACTTGTGATCAGGGTGAACCTCAAAACCTGCAAGGCTTGTTAAATGTGCTGTTAATTTTCATTTTTAGCCTGGGTTGTGGGTGCTTGGGCACCTTCACAGCTGCAATACTTTTGAAGGACTGTGGTGGGGAGGTTCTGCCTCACCTGCCTCCCCACCCACTGCAGGCCCCTGCTTTGCACTCCCTGGTCAGTAGCAGCCCTCAAACTTGTGAGAGAATTGCCACTAGAGTAGACCAAAGTGATGGGTATCTGTTGTTGCCTCTTGGAAAGCAACCTAGAAGAACAGTCCCCTCATAGTACTCTTTTGCTCATTAGTGAAACTGTCCTTCAAGGCTGCCTTTCTCTCTCAAACCCTGGAAGTCAACAACTCCCCTTGAACTTGTTGGGCTTCTGAGTAGACGTGCATTGGATTGCAGAGTTGGAAGTTGGAGGGGGAAGCCTTAGAGTTCACTGGAATTCTTTTTGGGGCTGGGTTGTAAAAGCAATAGAGCAGCATTTCTCAACCAGTAGTACTCATACCACCAGTGGTACTTGAGGTGGTGCCCAGTAGTACTCATGGCAGGACCCCCCCCCCAGACCTCCACTGCCTGGCAGTGAGACCAGCAATACGATGCAACAAACAGTGGTAAGAGGCTCAGTTCTGCTTTTCTTGCACTCAAAAAAGCCCTCCCTTCTACCCTGGGAGCCCAATCCTATGCATGTCTACTCAGAAGTAAGTTCCATTATAGTCAATGGGACTTACTACCAGGAAAAAGTGGATAGGATTGTAGCCTGAGCCTCTTACCGTGGTTTGTTGCATCATGTCTGGCCTCTTAGTATGGAAATAACTGGTGATAGTCATTCCAGTTACTTCCAATTGTACTTCCCAGAGGTGGGCCATGCAAAATGGTACAGCGGGCGAGAGGCAGATGCTGAGGAATGCTGTAATAGAACAAAAAAGAAGGGGAGATGTCAAGATGTTACTATGCTGTTGTTGCTTTTGGTTGATGATGAGGTGTCAGACTATGTGCTCAGTGCACTTTTGCTGACCAGATGTTCACCACTAAAAGTGAACCAGATCCTTGGGAGGATTGACTGCTCTGGTAAAAATCACCAAGTTCCCACTGAGAAGGAAGGTGGCCCAGCTCAAAGCCCAGTGCAGCAAGATGGTTTGTGCAGATGTGAAGGTGCTAAGCTGCTGTGGTGTCTCCAGAGGTTGGTAACCTGGAGCCCTGGCAGTTCCCACCTCCTCTTCTTGGTGCCTTCATTATACAACTGCCTTGAGAATTCAAGAAAAAATGTCCATTTGAAGTGTGCATTTCAGCTGCATGTTTATACTCCTTGGAAACTAGTGGCCAGAGGCCTGTAAGTATGACTATAGAGGACAGAATTGCAGCCTTGCAATTTGGATTTAGACATTGGGTGCGTGTTAAAGTTACAGTGCAATCCTATGACTGTCTACTCAGAAGTAAGTCCCTTTATGTTCAATGGGACTTACTCCCAGGAAAGTGTGTACTGTACAGTATAGGAGTGCAGCCGTAGTCTTTCAACTTCCTTTGCGGCAGACAATTGAAGCTGAGTTGCTCATTGCTCATTAGGACATAGAACCTGTTGTTAATTTATTTGAATCCCACCACTGGATAAATACATACACAAATGTAGCAATGGACTAAGAGCTGCAGTCCCATCTCACTTTTTTTTTTAAATAAAAAAGGAAATCAAATGCCTATCTTCCATATCCTTAAAGGGAATCCTGACAGCTTACAACGCCTCTTTAAATGTGCTAGTTTGTGAGACATCTCCCCTCTGAAACACCTGGTTCTGCTGTGTAATTTCTTGGTATCACTAGGGTGTGCTGTAGCTCACAAAATCTGCAAGAGAAGCTGTGTTCTTAATATGCCTTCTTTGCCAGTCTCCTTAATAATTCTAAATTCTGAAAAAAGACAACTTCAATTGAAAGACATCTACATCAGAGGTGATGGATGCTACCTTGAAAGGCAATAGGATTAAACTTATTCACAGGCTATAGTGTGGTGTTTGGCAATTTTATTAAACCTGTGTATGCCATTTTTAAGTGTTCAAAATGCTTTACATATGTTCTCCCAGTACTTTATATTGTATCAGTAATTCATTCTAAAGAGTCTTCATAACAAGTTGGTATTCAAAATATTTCATGGTTACTATCTTAGCAATTCTTACAACAACAATTCTGTGCAAGAGGGGCAGTATTATTGGTTTGGGATGGGGCAGAGGGAAGAGATTAACACTGAGAGAATAGTGGCTTGCCTAGGGCTACCTCTTATTGAAATGGTAAACATGGGCCACTTCAGCTCCAATGCTCCACAATTCCCTGCAAATAAAAAAGTGGCACATTAAGGAAATGATTCTAACCCAGCCTTCTCCCTAACATGCTAGGCCAGTGGTTTCCAAACTGTGGGTCCTGAATTGATTTTTGGTGGGCCACCACAGCGTGATGGAAAGATCAGATAACTGATTGCCTCAAGCCCTAAGGTTATTCAAAAATTAGATACCATAGCTGCTATTACCTTAGATACCATTACCTTGCAAAGAGGTCTGCTCCTACAGTTTGCAAGCATGTGTAAATATAGGGAGATAAATGTCTGAAGATCTTTTTCTTGTTATTACTTATAAATAAATAAAAAAATTATTTCTTTCTATATCTCCTCTTTTTAAAGTCTGGTAAACCTAGGTGGGTCCCAAAAGAGCGTTGTTTTAAAAAGTGGGTCCAGGTGCAGAAAATTTTGGGAACCATTGTGCTAGACTACACTGTGCAGAGATTTTTTTTCTGTATGAAGGAGCATTCCCTCTTGTGAGCCCCCACCTGCAGTTATGAAATGGAACAGAACAGAGACAGATTTGGAGAGTGTTTCCGTAGTGTTCCTGAGGAATAATCTTAAGGTGCTTGTACAACAGAAGGGGGGAAAGAACTATCCAACTCAGATCTTGTGTGAGTGCATGCAGAACAGAGCTGGTGTTGAAACAGTCATGATCATGATTCTTCACTTATCTAAGTAGCTTACAAAGTGCATGACTCTTTCATAATGTCACCAATGCAGACTGAGAACTGCAAGCTGGTGAAATCATCACAGAAATTCACATCTTAGGTTGCAACACACACACCAGTTTGATTGTGTGTGAGCCAGCTCTGAGTGCAACCAAAGATGGATCTGGAAACAAATAGGGAGGGGACCCAAAAACAGTTTGGCACAAGTCCCAGGAACATATGGGGTCTAGAACACCCAGGGACACAAGATGATATGTTTTGAGGATACATGATCCATCCACCTTGCTGAAGCAAAGTTTAGATCTGGATGGAAGGATACAGATGCCGGAAGCAGAACTAGCATATTCTAGGGCTGCAACATTTATATCAAATGCATATAAATAAATTTTTAGTTAACCAAGAAATAAAGTTGAGCTACAAATTTCCCAGCTAAAACATTTTGATTGGTTAAGGAAGTATCCCCACCCCACATTAGTCAGGAAGCAGATTTTATTGTTTTCAATACAGTGTTGTTGGCAACCTTCAGTCTCGAAAGACTATGGTATCACGCTCTGAAAGGTGGTTCTGGAACAGCGTCTAGTGTGGCTGAAAAGGCCAATTCGGGAGTGACAATCCCTTCCACACCGGGAGCAAGTGCAGTCTGTCCCTGGTCTGTCTCCCTGGCTATGGGCCTTCCTTCTTTGCCTCTTTGCCTCAGACTGTTGGCCAAGTGTCTCTTCAAACTGAGAAAGGCCATGCTGCACAGCTTGCCTCCAAACAGGCCGCTCAGAGGCCAGGGTTTCCCACCTGTTGAGGTTCACTCCTAAGGCCTTCAGATCCCTCTTGCAGATGTCCTTGTATCGCAGCTGTGGTCTACCTGTAGGGCGCTTTCCCTGCACGAGTTCTCCATAGAGGAGATCCTTTGGGATCCGGCCATCATCCATTCTCACGACATGACCGAGCCAATGCAGGCGTCTCTGTTTCAGCAGTGCAAACATGCTAGGAATAGCAGATATCAAGCGCCATGTTAGGAGAGGCATTCCATCCTGCTCTTCCAGGAAGACGCTTCCTCTGACACATACATGCATTCTCTAAAAATGCTCTTTTTTTTTGTTTAGAAGTCTTTTTTTCCATTCATGTGCAGATTTATGCAGATTCAGTAATTAATCCATTGTAGGATTGATATACTTAAGATGTCTTTTATTGGGCAGTAGCCTTCACCCACCATTGACATAACTTCATTGATTTTAAGAAATGGTTTTCTAGTCATGAGGCTTGTGGGAGAGAGCTTGGAAAGTTGGGGGCAGCATATCCTAAAAGATTCAAAATCAAGCAGCAAATGTGGCATGGATCAGAAAAGAGAATTTGCTTCAGGTAAGGAGGGGAGGGGCCCCTGTACTCCCCCCCCCACCTCTCAACACAATATAGCTTTCAAAACTTGCTGCTTTTGATTGCCCTGGAATTGTTTGTCCTTTTCCATTTCTTAAAGACACTGCTTTTCTATCTTAATTTATTGGAAAACTAAAGATGTTTTCTAAAAATAACCCTGGAGCTGCTAAAAAATGCAGCATTTCACTTGCAAGTTCCCACCAGCTGGGCCTGTCTGCTTTAGAACTGACACCCTTGAGAGTTACAAATAGGATTTAAAGAGGGGGGGAAATCAGTGTATGTGAGAATGACAAACAGATCCCTTATTTGACTCCTGTTTTGCCAAAATATTTCTTCATAAATGACCTTTATTTTAATCTTGGGGCTCATTGTTGCTGGGCAAGCAAAATCAACATTTCCTTTATGTATGAGTCACACAACTCTTTATTTCAGGCTTTGTCTGTTAGGTTAAGCGCATTTATTTTAAAAATGTCCAGCAAAGTTTTTCCTTGCACACCTGTAGCAAGAAGCAAAGCTTAATTTGAGTCAGGCTCCCATCCTGCTACCTGTGGGCTGAGGTCCAAAACTTTTACCAGAAGCAACTAACACAGTGCTTCTCTTGTTTAGCACCTTGCCCAGAGTGTAGGGGCCAACTCTCCATTTGCTGTGGAGGCCAGTACCCCAATTTGCATAGAGCTCTTGATTAGATGTAGTCAACGAGTCAGTGATGACAGCTAAGGTTGGGGGAACTCTTCTTTTGTGTGACTAATGACTTTGGTTGCTCCAAATCAGGAAGCTCCAAGAATATGGGCTTTTGTTATAGGTTCAAATGTGCTGTGCAAGCAAAGTGTGGCTGGTAATGGAGCTTTCCATGAAATGAAAAGAAGGCAAGGCTTTTTTCCAACTCAGTCAGTTAGAATGGGGGATGTAGTGATTGCTCTGACAAACCAAAGTTGATGCCTTCAAGATCCAAGGCATCTCAACATCATCCCACTTGAAATGCCATAAGATTGGCCCCAATTATTCTCTTCAGGCACACATACAGCACCATGTACATGTATATACACAACATGACACACTAAAATACTGATAAAAAGCTTATCAGGCAATAGAAGTGTCCAGTACAAGGACATCCAACAAAGAATAAGGCAGAAATTGTCTCTGCTCACAAACCTGAAGAGTTTGACACAGCCATGGAGAGAGCATGTCACCATTTCGGCAGTTTCCCAAGTGTACCAATCCTGTCCTTGCACAGTTGTCAATGCAGAAATATCAGATTTGGGGGGATTTATTTTTTGCACATTTATATCACTATTCCTCCAAGGAGCTCCAGTGATGTACATAGTTCATTTTGCCCTTACAACAACCCTGCATCTCAAAAAAGACATAGTGGAAATGGAAAAGGTGCAAAAGAGAGCAACTAAGATTGATTTCAGGGCTGGGGCATCTTCCTTACGAGGAAAGGCTACGGCATTTGGGCCTCTTCAGCGTAGAAAAGAGACACCTGAGGGGGGACATGATTGAGACATACAAAATTATGCAGGGGATGGACAGAGTGGATAGGGAGATGCTCTTTGTTGTTGGCAACCTTCAGTCTCGAAAGACTATGGTATCGCGCTCTGAAAAGTGGTTCTGGAACAGCGTCTAGTGTGGCTGAAAAGGCCGATTCGGGAGTGACAATCCCTTCCACACTGGGAGCAAGTGCAGTCTGTCCCTGGTCTGTCTCCCTGGCTATGGGCCTTCCTTCTTTGCCTCTTAGCCTCAGACTGTTGGCCAAGTGTCTCTTCAAACTGGGAAAGGCCATGCTGCACAGCCTGCCTCCAAGTGGGCCGCTCAGAGGCCAGGGTTTCCCACCTGTTGAGGTCCACTCCTAAGGCCTTCAGATCCCTCTTGCAGATGTCCTTGTATCGCAGCTGTGGTCTACCTGTAGGGCGCTTTCCTTGCACGAGTTCTCCATAGAGGAGATCCTTTGGGATCCGGCCATCATCCATTCTCACAACATGACCGAGCCAACGCAGGCATCTCTGTTTCAGTAGTGCATACATGCTAGGGATTCTAGCACGTTCCAGGACTGTGTTGTTTGGAACTTTGTCCTGCCAGGTGATGCCGAGAATACGTTGGAGGCAGCGCATGTGGAAAGCATTCAGTTTCCTCTCCTGTTGTGAGTGAAGAGTCCATGACTCGCTGCAGTACAGAAGTGTACTCAGGACGCAAGCTCTGTAGACCTGGATCTTGGTATGTTCCGTCAGCTTCTTGTTGGACCAGACTCTCTTTGTGAGTCTGGAAAACGTGGTAGCTGCTTAACACCAGAACCAGGGGACATCCACTAAAATTGAGTGTTGGGCGGGTTAGAACAGACAAGAGAAAATATTTCTTTACACAGCGTGTGGTCGGTCTGTGGAACTCCTTGCCACAGGATGTGGTGACAGCATCTGGCCTGGACGCCTTTAAAAAGGGATTGGACAAGTTTCTGGAGGAAAAATCCATTATGGGTTACAAGCCATGATGTGTATGCGCAACCTCCTGATTTTAGAAATGGGTTATATCAGAATGCCAGATGCAAGGGAGGGCAGCAGGATGAGGTCTCTTGTTATCTGGTGTGCTCCCTGGGGCATTTGGTGGGCTGCTGTGAGATACAGGAAGCTGGACTAGATGGGCCTATGGCCTGATCCACTGGGGCTGTTCTTATGTTCTTATGTTCCTGTGAGATAGGTGAGGCTTAGAGATAGTGAATGGCCCAGGGTCACCCAGGTAGCTTCATAACTGAGTGGGGAATTGAACTTGGATCTCCCAGATCTAAGTCAATTTCTTGAACCATTACATCTTCCTGGTTCTCCATGGAGGAGAGGAAAACCAGCTTGTGGGGCTACAAAACTTGCTAGAAACCTACTTTTGGAGGAGTGAGGAGATGTGGACGTTGGGGTACTGCTGCCCCACCATCTCTCGTTCATTTCTCATGACTCTTGGTCCTCCAAGTGTGCTAGCAGGGCTGCAGCGATGCTAATCAGCCCTCAGCCTTTCTGCTGCTGCACCTTCCCACACACCTTGATCAGAGGGGAAAATTTCAAGAGATACTAATTGGGCATGGCCTCGCACTTGTATTCTCTCCAGCTTTCCCTTGTTGTGCTTGTTAAACTACTTAATTTCTCAGGGATCTGGTGTAGCGACAGCGAAGGTCCCCCTGAACACCAGTTAAGTGTACGCTAGTAATGAGAATAAATCACAGCCGTACACCAGTTTCCAGTGCATGGAGTTAGACCTCCATACATAAATATCCGCTGTGGAAATAAATCAGAGACATTAGCAAGAACCTCACCAAATGAAACAGCAAAAGTATTAACAGTTATCAGGGCCAGTTAACAGAATAAACCTATTAAATAAATAAATTTGCTCTCCACCAATTTATGTCACTGCTGTACTTAAAGTGAAACCTTTTAAAGGGAACAGATTTACTGTGTATGGAGATCTCCACTGGGCCTGGGTAATTACGCAAAAGGCAAGGCATTACTTTTAAAGTGGATGAATGGGTTGATACTTTTTTGATTTACTGTGAGGAGCAGAAAAATGGTAATGGGACGAAATAAGCTTTTGCAAAACCCTTTTGGCAGACAGAAAAGGCTTGATTCACCTAGGGCATCCATCAGGTTCTGCATTTTACATCCGAGGAGATAAATGGCCTGGCAAATGGATATTATTTTGTATATACACACTAGGAGCAGGAGTGTGTGTGTGTGTGGGGGGGGGAGTTTAGTTGTTATTGCTTTTCTGTTAACACCTCAAGTTAAATTAAAAGTTGGGAAGGAGAAAAAAAGGAAAGCCTATTGTGTCAATGACAGAGTCAATATCATTCTCTGATAGCTCTAGCAAAGGATTTTTCTGCCCTGCTGGGAGTGAGATAGGTCAAGTAAATTCAGTAGGTGGCATAGGAAGCTGCTTTCTTTGAACTGTGACCCTTGTTCTGCCTCGGTCAGCACTGTCAACCGAGACTGGAGTGGCTCTCCAGGGGTTCCTGCACAAATTTCTCCTTCAAGGTTTGAGATGTACCACCCTTCCCACAATGCATGTGTACCATCCTGGTTTTTCCATGAAGGGCCTTCTTCAGTCTGCTCATAGGTGCACTTTGGGGGGGTGGGGGTGCTGAATGCATGCCTTTCAAGTGCATCCAAGCACTACGGACACCTTGAAGAGCAACCCTGCAATCTCCTCACAATTCAGCACAGCAGACATCCTAGACCAGCAATTTTAAACCCTTTCCATCTCACAGCACACTGACAAGGTGCTAAAATTGTCAGGGCACACTACCAGTCTTTGGACAATGGACAAAGCACACCATGCTGCTGGTGGGCATGCTGCTCACATCCACCAATGGCCCTATTAATAAATTATCCTCCTCCATACTCCCATGGCACACCTGTAGACCATTCCCAGCACACTAATGTGCCATGGCATACTGGCTGAAAATCGCTATCCTAGACGGTGCTATAACACAGGCCAACACACATTTTGCTTCCTTAAATGTTACACCAATTCCTAGGTATATTTGGGGTGCTGATTCCAAAAATGGCATCCGTTTTGCCCTATCAAGTCTAGTTTTGGAGTCATGACAGCCTCTTTAGTGAATGGTTCAAGCAGCTTCCTCATGAGGAAGCCTAGGCTTTTGGAATCAGCACCCCAAAATCAAACCACCATAAAGTTTGGGAAAAACTTTTCTGACCCTCAATTTTGTAGGCCTGTGTAATCAACTAATGTGGAGATGCCCCTCCTTTAAAACACTATAAATCTATGGCAAAGTTAGTGTAGTTATATTCCACCTGTACAAACCTATCTGAACTCTGCTCTCCATCTCAGGAACTGCTCTTTGGTTTGCCTTTAATACAGATCCACATGGCAAGCTAGCTCAGAATCTTTCTAAGAGTAGAGTTGAATATTTTTATTTTTTTTTACTCCCTGGGTATGTACATTGAGTCCCTGCACTGGTTACTTCTGAAAAAGGAGTGAAGATACTTTTTATTCTGCCTGACTTTTGATGGTTGATGTTTTGGGGAGCCCAGCTCTGATTTCATGCTTACTTAAATGGTTTTATCCTGGTGCTTATAATATGCTTGTTTAATTGCTTTTATCTTTTTACCCTGTAGTTCTTATTTTGTTTCTGTTTTTGTAAACTGCTTTGTGAAAAGTTTATTCTAAAAAAGCAGCATTTAAATAAATGAAAAGTAAAGAAATAGTCACACACTGAGGCAAGCTGTAGCTTCCAATGTGAACACCAGCTCCATCAAAACATGTGCACATCGCATTTAAATTATCCAGCATAGGAAAATCTGAATGTGCCAAAAAGCACCTATAGAAAGGAAGGTATCTGCATCAGTCCTTCATAAGGAAGAAAAAACTGGGCAGAAACCATTCAGCTTTGTCTTTGGTTGGTGAGAGTCTTGCACTTTCTACTAGCTAGAGGCAAAGCCCCTTATAATTTGAAGGCATGAGAAATTCTGTACCGTACCTGACAGATTTATGCAGTTGAACACACTAATGTCCTTTGACCTGCTGAAAAATAAATATGATCTAACAAATTGTCACTTTTATGGGTATTTACAGCTGAGGTACTTTGTAAACTTAAGAACTAATTTTCCCCAAAGGAAATCTGTGCTCTCAAATCTTGATAAATTGTTGAAAATACAAACCGCTACCAGGCCGGTGGTTTTTCTTTCCGACATTCCCCAGTCTCAGCTATGTGTGAAGTACTACAGGTACCACATTTTGCAGATTAAAGAATGGCAAAGTCTGATTTTGCTGGATTAAGCATCTGTTGCTTCATATGAGAGGAAATCAGTCAGCATATAGTGACAAACTACAGTAATGCACTGTTGGGAATTTTTTAGGACATGAAACCTACAGGACTAATGAAGCCCTTACTCCTCCCTCCTAGCATTTTATTGTGTCTCACTAGAAATCCTGACTTGGTCCACTTTTAAAACACGTCTAGTCTTTCATGGCTAATGCGCAAATAATATGAGAAAATGTGAGGACAGTACACATGAAGGGGGCAAGCAGATGCAGTTAATTCCTTCTATTCATGCACTCCGTTCCCACAGATTCACTTATCCGCAGGAACAAGAGTGCACAATATTACTTTATTTATTATTGTTAGCAACCTTCAGTCTCGAAAGACTCTGGTATCGCGCTCTGGATGGTGGTTCTGGCACAGTGTCTAGTGTGGCTGAAAAGGCCAATTCAGGAGTGACAATCCCTTCCACACCGGGAGCAAGTGCAGTCTGTCCCTGGTCTGTCTCCCTGGCTGTGGGCCTTCCTTCTTTGCCTCAGACTGTTGGCCAAGTGTTTCTTCAAACTGGGAAAGGCCATGCTCCACAGCCTGCCTCTAAGTGGGCCGCTCAGAGGCCAGGGTTTCCCACCTGTTGAGGTCCACTCCTAAGGCCTTCAGATCCCTCTTGCAGATGTCCTTGTATCGCAGCTGTGGTCTACCTGTAGGGTGCTTTCCTTGCACAAGTTCTCCATAGAGGAAATCCTTTGGGATCCGATCATTGCCCATTCTCACGACATGACCAAGCCAACGCAGGCATCTATGTTTCAGCAGTGTATACACGCTGGGGATTCCAACTTATTCCAGGACTGTGTTTGGAACCTTGTCTTGTCGTGTAATGCCGAGGATGCCTTGGAGGCAGGGCATGTGGAAAGTGTTCAGCTTCTCCTGTTGTATGCGAGGAGTCCATGACTCGCTGCAGTACAGAAGTGTACTCAGGACGAAAGCTCTGTAGACCTGGATCTTGGTATGTTCCGTCAGCTTCTTGTTGGACCAGACTGTCTTTGTGAGCCTGGAAAACGTGTTGGAAAATAAAATAAAACCTTTTATTTTATTTAAGAGATTTATATCCCGCCTTTCCCTTTCCCATGCCAAAGCAAGTGCCCAAGGCGGCTAACAAAGCTTTATAATCAAGTACAATGTATTGGAACAGATGAAAACAACAAATAAGGCATTAAAACATTAATTTTAACATTATATGGTGGAATGTAACCAAAAGAGAGCAAAAGCTCACAATTATCATTGGGTCAATGGGGAACAAGTCCTGGGAAACAGTCAGGTTACAGTAGTATTTCAGCGACATAAAGGGTAAATGTACATTCAGCAACCAAATACCAGATAAAATAGGTATGTTTTGAGCCCTTGCTGAAAGGCCATGAGAGAAGGAGTAGTTCTCAATTCCCCTGGGAGGGGGGTCCATAGTTGTGGAGCTACTACAGAGAAGGCTTGCCCCTGAGCTGGCACCCCTCTTGGGACAAAGGCGGCACTTGCAGAAGAGTCTCCTCAGATGATCTAAGAGGGCAGGCTGGAATGTATGAAAGGAGGTGGTCTTTCAGATAGCCTGGACCCAGATCACAGAAGGCCTTAAAGGTTAGAACTAGCACTGTGATTTGAAACTGGAAGCAAATGGGCAGTTAATGTAGCTGCCCAAGCAGTGGTCCAGCCGAGTCATATCGTCTGGCGCCCATAACCACTCAAACTGCTGCATTCTGCACTAATTGCAATTTCCGAATTGTTTTAGACGGTAATCCCATAAAGAGTGCATTGCAGTAGTCCAGTAACAATAACTCATGTCATACCATCTGCTGCCTGTTCTCAGTCATTCTGCAGCTATCCACAGTGACCACCTTGCAGCTATCCGTGGTGGCCGTTACTGAGCAGGTTAGCTTGCCTTCCTGCAACCCCATTAATCCCATAGGATCAATTATTTGGTATCTGTTGATTTGGTATCCACTGGGTTTTCCAGGACTCTAACCCTAGAAGATAATGAGAATTGACTGCAAATCCTCTGTCTCAAAGAAATTGCTCTAGGGCGACTAAGGCAGAACTAGTGAAGATGTTAATGTAAAGGGACCATACTGAGACATCATTAAGGACAAGGAACCAGCCTCTTCTGCATCCAAAAAAGAACCCATTAGCTTCAAGAAAAATTTGAATTTCAGCACCAAGAGATTAAAAATGGAATAATGCAATTATTTAGGAAAATAAACACATAAGCAGCCCAATAGTGTGTGTCAGCAGGGGACCAGGCCTGCCAGGAGAGGTAAGTAAAGAAAACTAACTTACCTCCTCCCACTGCTGCTTGGGCCCCTATTTTGGGCTCTGTGCTATTTTGCTGGCATAGACCTGTTAGGGCCAAGGGACATGTCAGACCCAGAACAAGAGCATTGAACCTGGCAAACATTGCTGCCTCTAAAATCTATCCCCATTCCACCTGATCTGCCCCAGCCAGATCCTTGCCACCAACATACCCGGACAGGCAGCCTGTCTGCAGGGCATCACTGATGGTGCATGGCCTCCCAGCCTTTGCACTGGCAGCTGCATTCCACATACCACTGGAGAGGCAGCTGCAATGGCAGGCTATAGGATACTCGGGCGGACCTTGAAGTCAGCCAGGATCTCCCACAGATACGACTAGGCTCAAAGTTTGGGAGTTAAGCGCAGATAATGTCCAAAGAGAGGACTGTTTGTTTTAGGTGTCAATACACACACAGATGGGAGAAATCTCAAAATAATTGCAGTGGTAGCTTTCTGTGAACCATTTGCCACCTGTAAAGGACATCAATATTGCAGCAGGTAGTAGATGCTGGACTGTAATCTCAGTGTGGAAACAAGAATCTCTAAGTCCAGACAGAAACCCCACCCTGCATAAAGAATGAAGACATCTAATTTACAGCTCTGAGTGCCATACGTTCGGAATAGTCAATATGCCCTTCTTGACAGCTGTTCTAGTACTTTTCCAATCATTGAGGTCCTTAATGGTGAATCCCCTCATTCAAGGCCATGTGTCCCTCTGACAACATAGGTCAAGGCCTTCATTGTGGAAAGCATGTCTTCCCAATTCAAGTCTAACCCTCTGATACCACCCCCTAAGCTGTCCCATATGCTACACTCAACAGAACTTCACAGTAACTATGAAAAACTTAAATACAAGAACAAGGACTGATCCTACCAGACAAGAGGCAGCTATCTGACATTTTTAAAAGGGCAAACTGAAAGCAATCAACACCCAACAAAATGCTGCTGTGTAGGCCAGGATGATAGCTTAGGATACTATAACGAACCTGGCAAGTGCTGTAGTGTTTTAATGTAAATTAACACAAGATAATCTCTTTGCATATTTAAGTGCTGCACTTCAAATTAATTAATACATATTTAAGAGATGTCTCCTTGAACAGCTGTTATTTATTTCCAGAGTTTCTCCACATTAACGCGGCTTGCTTTGTTCTTCTCCGAAGTTATTCATGCTTCTTATGGTGCTTTAAGAACTTGCGTGGTGTAAAATGGAGCAGTCTTCTCTCCCAAAGAGATGAGGCTTTCTGATAACTTAATATTTTAACATTAAACATTCGAGCCATTTTCCAAAACAGAAAGGTCAAATCCTACTTACAGCATCTGCTTGCGACAGACAAGCAGATGCTTAATGTTACTGCACAAATACTTGCAGCAGCGAACATGATAAAGGGGAAGCAATCAATCTCCCCCTGTGGATTTTAAAATCAGATTTACTTTGATGCTCACCCACTAAATCCTGCCGTTACTTTTTTGTGTCTCATAATTTAAGGCCAAATTATGGGCCTTTCTGCAGCATCTAAAGTGCTAAGATTGGGAAGTGGTGCTGCTGTAATTGAGCAGAGATGCCGTGAACCATTTGATGCACATTCTAAAACACTGTGTACATTCAGGAGATGGATGCTCTTCCAGGTGCGGTGGCTTCTTCCGCTTTTAGGCACTGCTTCAGCATGCAAATGTCTTGTTTTTCCAACGAAATCGCAGCACCACAGATTTCAGCTAGGATTAATAGACAGTCCTCCCCAGGGAGCCCTACGAACTGTAAGTCTCTAACAGGGAATCCTCAGAACTATCACGAAACTACAGATTCCAGGATTATTTGGGGGAAAGCTGTGACACCAGTAGATGTTTGCTGTCCCCAAGTAAAGGTTCTTACACCTTTTCAAAACACAATACCCAGAGCAGCATTTTCAATGTCTGTCCCCTGCCGTATCATTTTGCATGGTCCAACTATTAGTGTTACCACCAGAAGTAACTGGTGATGGTCATTCTCAGTTACTTCTAGACTGGGAGGCTAGATGCAACATGACAAACACTAGTAAGAGGCTCAGGTTGTACGGAAGGGCTTTTTCGAGCACATGAAAAGTGCTTGCTAGAGCTCTGCCTGCTGAGCCAAGCTTCATAATGCTGCTTGTTGGGCTGGTCTCATTGCCAGGTGGTGAGGGTCTGGGGGTCCTGCATGTACCACTGGACACCACCTCAAGCACCACTGGTGGTACGAGTACCATTGAGAAATGCTGATATAGAGTGCCTGCTAAAACGCACTCCAATGCACAAATAATGGTTCATCAGCACACACTATATAAAGCAGGGCTGTCCAAACTTTTTGGCAGGAAGGCCACATCATCTCTCTGACACTGTAGCAGGGGCTGGGAATAAAATTTGAATACATTTACATAAATGAATATATTAGAGATGGAACTTATATGAATGAATGGTCTTGCAATAATAATAATAATAATACAGGTATTTATATACTGCCTTTCATGGTCGTAAGATTTCTGCTCAGACTTTATTTCAAGGCGGTTTACACAGGCAGGCTATACTAAATCCCTATAGGGATTTTTACAATTGACTAAGGTTCTGTCTTTCAAGAACCACAACATTTCAGATGGATCCGATCTGGTATCACATTCTGGCCTCCAGTTTCCTCCCACACAAGCTGACAATCCTTCATATCTCACTTGAAGGGCAGCCAAAGAGCAGATGGAAAAACTCGGCTTGTCAGCTGCTTCAAGGTCTCACTGTTCACGGTGCTGGTGGCCTCGAACTGGCGGCCTTCAGCTGTTATCTTTGGGCAAACGGAGGCTCTACCCTCTAGACCAGACCTCCTGCCCAGGAGGAGGAGGTCAAGCAAAAGCAATAGCTTGCAATAGCTCAAGGCCTATAAAAGACCTTGCACAAAACAAGGCAGGTGTTTCCTTCGCTGCTGCTACTGCATCACAGATGTCAAACAACAAGCAGCCCTTGTCGCACAGCTCATGTGAGAGGTCGAACAGTCACCCTCACACTGTAAGCAGTTGTGTTGGGCCAGCATGGGCTCCAACAAATCTCTGGAGGGTCAGAGGCTCATTGGAGACTGGGGGCTCCCTGCTGGCCAGACTGGGAGACCCTGAGGGCTCCAAGTGGCCCCCGGGCCGGGGTTTGGGCACCCCTGATATAAAGCACAATCTGGTATAGAAGAATGCCCCAGAGAGTGTCAGGTGGAGCTCATGTATGTATGGTCATTCCTCAGTGCCTGCAGCCTGATCTACAAATGCTACAGAATGGGGGGGGGGAGTTGAGCGGTACAGTTCTGAGCTGGTAGAACAGACTGCAATACTTCATACTATAGGCAGGGGACCACATTTTTCAGGCTTCTCTAAGTGAATGACACTCTGAAAGCAGAACACTAGCACAATAGCAAGAGGGACAGGCTGAACTAGAACCTCTCTTCCAGATGTGCTGGATATTTTTACAAAAGGGAACATTCAAGAATGACATCCCCACCTGAAGTCTGAAGTGGTGTGGTCCATTCTATCACCTCATTCCGTTGTATCCAGGCTAGCAATATTAACTGATGAGTTACACATATGAAACATCCATCAGACCACCGCCAGAGCTTTAGTATACAGAGATAATGCCACAAAACACATTTCTGGTCAACGTTCGGTGGAGAGTTATCAGTATGCACACAATCCTCAGATCCATACAAACTCCGTAGCAATGAAAGCACAAAGACTGCTAACGATAACAGGGCACTCTTTGCTAACTGGCTTTGTGAACTCTTTGCAAACTGGGCAAAGAGGCACTTTTTAAAGTGGTGTCCTCTTATAGTTAGCAGGGAGAGAGCAACTTCATTCCAGCAAAGCATCTTTCCAGTGGCTGCCTTCTGAATTTTATTTTTTTTAAAGATTGTGAGTCCTCTGGGAACATGGAACCATTTATTGATTTATTTTAATATGCAAACCGCTTTGTGAACTACTCCTTTTGAAAAGCGGTACATAAAAATTCTGAAGAAAAATAAAAATTTTGGAATACCAGTCTATCAACAGCAAGAAACACTGATTAAGACATTGGGGTACCGCTCAAACCATTTTATCTCAACACCATTGAATCTCAACACTCCAATGCCACAAGCGTCCATTCAGCTCTGAGTTAAACGAGTGTAAAAGACGGAATCAAGTAATCTTATTTTTTCCTAGTTAACTCACATCACTGTAGTAACACATTATAGTTTCACCTTCCCAGTAATGAACGAATGCGACTTCTACCAAGTCAGCATCTGTAAAAACACAACCATCATCACCCCTGAACAGTCATTATCAGCATATCTAATGCAGTTTCTAAATGCCTTCCTAGAATTGTGTTTGTAACACTTGAAAAACATTAGAATGTTTATTAGCTGACGTTTTGGGTTATAATGGCGGGGAGTTTTTTTTTTCTTTACAAATGCAATTTCAAAGCTGGTGATGATTTCATTAAAAAAATGCAGAATGACAAGCATAAGTAACTTCTGAAATGTTTGGGGAGGAAAGAAAAACAACAACTCCTCCAGACATAGAAGAGTGGAAAACTTCTTGTTCATCTTAGAATATGAGAATGTGTGCTTGCAGATGTCAGAACAAGCATTCTGTACAGTGTTTGTGAAACACACACATCTGCACTCTACAGTACAAGTATACAGGGGGCCAGAAGTCTTTATCCTGCATATTGAAGGGTCCCAGAATGTCAGCAGGATGTATAACAATGATCTTGCTGGACTGGGCCCAAGGCTGTTTCTCACAATGGCCAACCAAAAGCCTCTGGGAAGCCCACAAACAGGAGATAAAGTGCACCTCTTTTCCACCCAAGGTTCCTTTGTATTGCATCTGAATCTGGAGGTGGCATGTAACCATCATGACTAGTAGTCACTGAAAGACTGCCCCCCTCTATAAATTTGTCCAATCCCCTTTTAAAGCCATTCTCCAGTGGCAAATTCCATATATTAATTATAGGCTGGGTGACCAAGGACCTCCTTTTGCCCATTCTAAAACTCCCATCAATCAGGTTTCTTTGGATGACATTCCTGGAATCTAGTTTCATGGGGGGCAACGCGACTTCTCTCTATCCACTTTCTCAACATCATGCATAATTTTAGAAGGCTCACTCATGTCCCTGCATAATCTCTTTTCTCCCCATTTGAAAACTGCAAGAAAAAGAAGCCCCATAGTGAAACCAAGTGGAACTTGGTCCAAGTTTAAGACTAACAATTCTATTCAATCACTGTTCTTTGTGATAGTACATTTTTCTTTTGCAAAGTCTTTTTAAAATGTCCTGAATTGTGTCTCAGCCCTTTGTGGCTGCAATCCTAACCACACTTTCCTGAGAGTAATCCCCACTGAACAAAATAGGACTTACTTCTGAGTAGACCTTGTGCCCTAAGCTGTTTTCTGATTGCTGCCTTTATTTGTAGTTTCCAATACAGTATTTTGGATATAAATTTGCTTCTTACTATATTGTACTGGATTTTAATGTGTTGGCTGTGAATGCAGGAAAGGTGGGGTAGGAATCCATGAAACAAATAAGAAACACTTGTGTGTTTTATACATGCCTATGAATTTACATGTATTCAAATAATAATACTTGTAGTTGAATTATTTTCCACATCTTAATATTCCAGAATTTCTGAACAGGTTTCTTCCTCTCTCTCATACCTACCCCAATATCTATAATAATTTCCATTTTCCTGAACTTCTCATCACCTGAACCTTTTAAGAGCATATGTTAAGGCAGTGATTCTCAAACAGTTAAATAAGCTGCAAGAGAAAATGACAGGTGCTTTGAAAAAAGTCACATTCAGATAATATCTTTATTAGGATCAACTGAATTGATGCCAAAATCAAAGCAAGCTTACCAAGTGGACATGGAGAAATGCCCCCCCCCCATCTGCATTTGATAAACATCTTAAGAACATAAGAACATAAGAAGAGCCCCGCTGGATCAGGCCAAAGGCCCATCTAGTTCAGCTTCCTGTAACTCAGTGGCCCACCAAATCTCTATCTTGAGATAGAGTCAAGAGCATTTATGCAGACTCATGTTAATCAGCTTCGCTAGGATAGAGACATGATCTCAAGATGTAGCTGAGGCTTCCAGAATGAAGAAGACAACACAATTGTGGTTTTTCCTCCTTTTTTGGAAAATGTAAAATCTAGCACAGGGTGTCAAACATAAGGCCCAGGAGCTGGATGGGACCTGCAGAAGCTCTTTTTCTGGCCCACAGCCTCTCCCAGCACCTCCATCAGCTGCTGAGCTGGGTTGAGGTATCACTGCCAAAAGGGCAGCCCACATGACAATTGGGCTCTTCCATATCTTGAAAATATGATCAAAATTATGTATTTTCTCTTGTCATTTGTAGCTAATGAGTTGCTAAGTGAGAAAAAAGTGCTTATTTCTTGTCATGATTTGCTTAATGACTTCACTTCCAGCCCTCAGTAGGCATCATGAATGCTATTCAGCCTTCTATACGAAACAAGTCTGACACCCTTGATCTAGCAAGTTGTTCTACTCTATCTCCAGCTGAATAAATGGCTGCCAATAAGTTTGACTGCAAAATTAAGGCTCTGTGTTGGATGCATTCATCTCCCTAAGCTCTCAGCCATGGAGAACCATGCAACACTGAGTATCACATCCTATCAATATACATAAGCAGCGATGCCACCCTATGGGAGTCAGTGAAGACACACCAAGATTCCCTATACAGCCTGTGCAATACAGTCAGGTAAAAGGAGAATCTAAGCTGTATCACCATTCCCCTGAAAACATAGTCTCTTCCCCAAGCCTAAGTGCCTGGGCAAAAGGGACCACAGACCCAGGAAGGCAATATTAATTGGGCTATCCTGGAGCTTCAAGTAGAACATCTGTCCAATTTCCAGGAGTGGATGGAGAAAATACATTTATATCTGGTGTTCCATGAGACATACCTCTATTTTTTAGTCCAGAGCTGTGCACCAGGAAGAAAGAGATATGCACATTTGGCAAGAAAGAGATATAAGGCATTTAGGTAAGTTGGGAAGTACGGCACCATGCCACCCAACTGCTACAATGATTGTGTGCACTTGTGTTGAAGGCTAAAGTCATCCTCGCAGTTTACCAGCATGATCCATAAATCTCTTCACACGATCTGGATCCAGATCATTTGCCCAGTAACCTGCTTTTTTGAAATAGGAACCCACGATCAAGGCATTTGCATCCAGGTAATCCTTCACATTCTCCAGAGTCACTCCTGAGCCAACCAGAACTGGAATCTTCACAGCATGTCTAACTTCTAGAGAAAGAGAAGCAAAGCAGGCAAGTTTCTAGTCATGGTTCTTTTAAAGTCACAGCACTGCAAACTGCATTGTTCAACATTTTGGGCACAATCCTAACCAGGTCTACTCAGAAGTAAGTCCTATTTTATTCAATGGGGCTTACTCTCAGGAAAGTGTGGTTAGGACTGTAGCCAGAGTGTGTTGCAATTTCTAATTCCACCTATATTGACAGTTCCTGATGGTGCAATCCTAGTTCTGAGCAAATCTATACAGGACTGCATTATCATAGACATGGACCAATAGTTGGGAGAGAGGGGCAGGGTTGTGCACTCCGTGCTTGCCCCCCAGTTGTCCACAATACGTTTGTGCACTCCACAATCTCTACAGATAAAGAAAATGCTGCAAACAGGAAATAAATACACAAGAAAAGGAAAGAAGGGAAATGAATATGGTATAATAATCTTGCCCTCCTCCCTTTTCAGTTTGCTTTCAAAGAGGCAGGTGATAGGATCAAAACATAAATTGGCTAAAGCTGCTCAATAGGTTTATGTTGTAACATGATGAAAAAATCCAATTGTGTCTACACTTAATCAGCAGCAGAGTTACACCTGCACAGACAGGCTCAATTTGCCATCACAGATCTTCAATTGCAAGAACAACCCTTTCCCCCTGTAGCAAAAAATTTGTTCTATTTCTGCCATTCAGAATTGCAGCATTAGGATGCAGTTATGCTGGTTGCATCTGAGCAACAAAGTCTCTGGGTAAACACTGGCACTGCTGCAAAAGTTTTTCCCTTCAACCCCCACCCCAAGACACAGGAAGGCAGCAGCAGCATTTTCAGAAAGAGTTTGAGGCAGGATTATTCCTTCTGTCCAGGAACTTAGGATGCAAACATCAATGAGTTGCAATAAGGGCCTATTTAGCAAAGGAAAACATATGCCTAGCATCCTACACTGAGACATGTCCAGTGTCATTAGGTATTTATTATTCAGTTACTAGAGTTGATATAGCATAGCTAAGACTGCAGTCCTGAACATACCTTCCCCAGAGTAAGCCTCATTGGGCAGAATAGGACTTCTGATTGAACATGCATACAGATTGCCCTGTAATCTTGCTCCCTGCAAGGAAACAAGCTGCAAATCAGACTCCCCTGGTTTGAATTCTACCTCTGCCACAAACTTACTGAGTGGCCTTGGGCAAGCCATTCAGCCTCAGCCATAATAATATAGGGGACAGTAATATGAGGAATAGTAAAACCTACCTTGCAAGATGCAAGGACCACGTGAAATGACACATATGAAGCACTTTGCATACTCAAAATGTGCTATAAAAATGATCATGACATTAATCATCTGACTACTCTGACCCAGAACATGCACATACTTTAGAATAATGTGCACTGCAATTCTAAGCATGAAGAAGGAAGCCCAAATGGTTCAATGGGACTTACTCCCGGATAAGTGCATATAAGACTGCAGCCTCCATGCTCACTTGAGAGTTTAGGATTGCAGACTAAAAGCATTTGTAACCTACCAGCAAACTGGCAATGCTGCTGGTGTCCAGTCATTATCATTTGCACTCCGCTCCTACAGCATTTGTTCTTCCTGCTAGAATGTCAGTTCCCAAGCTAACTATCCTCCCCATATTAAGAGTTATGCTTTTAATTTACCTTCATTAGTAATAACCTTTAAAAAAAGGTTATGAAGAATGTCATCATTCATGAGCTACAGCTATCAAGAATGAAGCTCTTCCATTTGAAAAAAAATTGAAAGCATGTCGAAATGAGAAATACTGCATATAGCCACTTACACAGGTATCTAATTAGCACGACTGCTAGTCAGGCCAGACAAAGAGTGACACTTTTTGCTGCAGAAGGCAATGGCAAGGAACAACTGAAAACACCCACTTTTTATATCAGATAAAATGAGTTCAAAGTGAATTAGACCACATGGGAACTAAAATTGCCACCCATTTCAACTCAAATATTGTACAGACATTTGCAACCTTCACCAATACCACTACCCAAAAGGCAGAATATAACCACAGGTGCAAACAATATCCTAAGTCTAGACACTTCACAAACTACTGCACCTCTCACCTTCCAGTTCTTTGGGGTCAGCCTCCAATCCAGTTGCTGTTCCAGTCAGCACAACTCCATCAGCCAGAAAGAACTCTGCAGCCTTTGCCGTCTCTGCTACACCAACATCCGCAGTCAAGGCATGAGCGCTGTTGATGGCAGGATCAATGTTGTTACTTGTGGCATTCATACTTGCAGCTCTGAAGCCTCATTTCCTAACAATCTCTTTTCACAAAAAACTGCAGGCCTGCTTTTGAGTCCTATCATAGCTGCTTATTTCAGGGAAGGCTGCTGGGGGACTGTCTATTTCTCAGTGGCCAAGCACACTCTGCTGAGTATCAATGTACCTGTAGCAGCTGTTCAGAAATTCAGTCTGCTCAGTGGCAAAAACCATGTGGCAGCCAGTAAATTTATGCTCAAATAGTCCCAAGTGATCTCCCAGAATGCACTGCACATTCTTCTCTGCCATTAAATTCTAACATCCCCCAAATTTTCCTCACTTCAGAGGTCTTAGCTGTGACCGAAAATATTCATGATTCATAGCAGGAACATGTCACCTCAACTTGCCAGGAGACTCACAGCCCAATCCTATGCATGTCTATTCAGAAGTAACTCCCATTAGAGTCAATGGGGCTTACTCCCAGAAAAATGAAGATAGGATTGGGCTGTCAGTTGGGGAGAATGGACCTTTTGTTGTCTTGTGAAATGCTGCCCAGGTGCATGCAAATTCACTCCGAGTCAACGCTGGGTTGCAACTATGAGCATCCAACATGGCCCTCTTAGCAAAAAACACATATGCATGTCTTTCCACTGTAGGTTTCTTGCATCTTTTAAAGAACATTCCCCATTTACCTGTGTTTCTTTTTAATGTCAGCAAAAACCTGAACATGTTCTGCTCCAATCTGTTTGCGGAATCTTAACAAGTTGCCCGCACAGGCATTTAGAATCCCTTCATCTGCCACATGGGAAAAAACAAAACCTTCTGCTCGAATAAAGTCAAGACCTAAAAGGGGTAATAAACCAAGATTACAGAGATAATGTTGAATGAAGGTCAGAGAGAAATAGCCACTCATGGTTAGTTACCAGATGATGACAAACACAAAACAGGATACGTTATGAAGGGCAGGTTGTGAATGATGAACATATGAAGCTGCCTTCTATTGGGTCAAACTAGTGGTCAGTCTAGGTATTGTCTACACCAGGGGTGCTCAAACTTTCAACTTTAGGGATGCTGGACCTTTAACAAGTGTATAGAAGAGAGAATTGCAGCAGGTGCAACTTGTCATCCCACAGATGACAAGCTGCACCTGCTGAAATTCTCTCTTCTATACACTTGTTAAAGGTCCAGCATCCCTAAAGTTGAAAGTTTGAGCACCCCTGGTCTACACCAACTGGCAGCAGCTCTTCAGAGCTTCAGGCTAAGGCTCTTCCCAGCCCTTCCTAGAGATGCCAGGGACTGAAGCTGGGACCTTCAGCACATAAAGTGGGTGCTCTACCACTGACCCTCCCCAAAATCAGGCCCGACCTAGGCCATTTGCTGCCTTTGCCCAATGCATTAACAAATGTGTATGCAGGAGAGCTAAATTAAGTTTCTGCTCAGCCACTGCATTTGCTCAATGGCCTTGGGCACATCACTGTCTTCCATCTTAACCTAAGGATTGTTTCAAGTGCTGCTCCCAGTGTCCTCTTTCTGACTCTAGAAATGATTGCTGCAGCATCAATACCAATGATGCCATTCCTTTGGTTTGCCCAGGACTGCAAGTGCCACTCTGTCAGTGAAAAACTGCACCACTGTGATAAATACTAGGGGGTAAAGAGAGACACAAGGAGTTATCACTGGACATGGGAAACATTGTTTGGGTTCCTGTCCAATATCTTTATCTTTAGCTATTCCTATCTGCCCATTTGCAGATTTTTCTACAATGCATGAGAGCCTTGCCTTCCTGTTTTGGTTTCGGAAGAACTTGCTTCCATGCACCCTTACAGTGCAAAATTTGTTAAAAGGAACTGCTTTACACTGAGTCAGACCATTGGTATCTAGTCCACTTGACATATCAAATATACTGGAATCTACCATTGGTATCTAATCTAGTCAAAGTGGTAGAATTCTTGCAAGATTTCAGGCAGAGAGCTTTTCCAGACCTGTTCCACTGAGATATTTAATAGGACACCAAGGATGGATTTGAGGATCTTTTCATATACACAGCATGTGTTGTATCATCAAGCTACAGGCTCTTCTCTGAAAGAGAGCTCCTGGTTCACATAATGCTCAATGCCAACACATGGCATTATAGGTCTGATCTCCTAATCTGTGGATTTGGGGCCTGCGGATTGAACTCACCATTGGTTTTGAATCCAGGGTGGAGGGCTGGACCTAAGCTCCCAGACACGACTAGAAATGTTCTTGCAAATCTTCTCTGCAGGCCTCAGAACACCTCTGGACGCAACCACAGAACATCTCCAGTTGTGTCTAGAGGTAATAATGGACCAACCCGCGAATTTGCTTATCTACGGGTTTCGGTATCCATGGGGGGAGGGATTCCCCGTGGATACCAATGTCCAAATGTATTAGCACCACTCTCAAACCAACCAAACTCACCAGGCAGCTGTGCAGCACTACAGTAGGAAGACAAACAGTAGCATTTAAGCTTCCATGCTAATGCATGCTAATTGTTATATCATATCAGATACTAAATAAATAATAAGGCTGGAAAAAGAAAAAAATCTAACCCAGACTTGAAAGCAAACACCAAGAAGATAGCAAAATGATTGCTGTGGTGTAAAAAAGCATCTATATTTGTATCTTTATTGCCTCTATAAACGTTCCTGAGAGTCGGCAATATGCATCACTCTGTGCAGCTCCAAACAGATGTAGTTAATTAAATCAGGATCTACGCACAGGAAATTATGCACTACTGAAGAACACATGGTACACCTGTTAATAATGAGGCAGTTGTGAACAAAGCTTGGCAAAGCGTTTCAGGCACGGGAGAGCTCCGCCGTTCTGATTCAGAAGAGAAGGAAGAACCAAGATGGCATGCGGGGCTTTGCCGAGACAATGGCATAAATTATTTTCTGCCATTTAAAAAAGCAAAACCCCAATCTGTTAGAAAGCAACCCCTCAAATCAAGAAACAGAAAGACTGCTTAGATCTGCAATAATGCTCCCTCACAGTGCCTGTAGATGTTAATTTAGAAAAAAAATTCATCAAGCTGGTGTTTGGATATTACTTTTTTTTTTTTAAATTAACAGTTCCTAGTAGCACTTGTATTTCATCATAACCCACATTCAAGAAATAACTTTGTGAGGACCAACCAAGATGATACAAAAGTTTGATTGGCAAGCTTTCAAATTCATGATAAACATTCATCAGGTTGAATGATAAGGGAAGCAAAAGTGGGGACAGGCAGGCCTGATGAACAAGCATTATATGGTCTTTGTTGAAAGAAGATCAAGCTATACACTATGGGCGCAATCCTAACCCCTTATGTCAGTGCTTTCCAGCACTGGCATAGCGGTGCCAATGGGACATGTGCTGCATCCTGCAGTTGGGTGTCACGGAGGCCTCCTCAAAGTAAGGGAATGTTTGTTCCCTTAACCTCAGAGTTGCATTGCTCTTATGTCAGGGCTGGAAAGCACTGACATAAGGGGTTAGGATTGCACCCTATGTTTAATGTGTGAGCTGGCTTAGGTTTTTTTAAAAATAGCATGAGGGGCAGGCAGGGGGAAATCCAGACCAAATGATGGAGGAGGGCTTAGTACTTTGCTCCCACTGTGCTTCCAATCCAGTTTATGTGCCCCTTGCTCTCCTTAAGGTGGCCTGGGGGACAGTGGGAGGACCAGACGTACAGGCATGTGTTGACTGTATGGTGCCAGCGGATGCTCCCCAACCAGGATTGTAATGGGACAGTTGGAGTCCCTGAGAAGGTGGGGCAAATCCAGAAGCAGACAGGCACTTTCAAAAAATGGTGACTCTCATATTTAGGAAGGGAAGAGCAACTGTCTCACCCCAGCCTAGAGCCCCTCCCAGTGGCAATTTGATGGTATGATTTTTACACTTCTTTTTGGATTGTGGATCTTTCTGAAACAGGGAACCATTCTCCTCTTCTTGTATCATTAAACCATTTTGAAAATGCTTTTGTGTTGAAAAGCAGTATATCAGTACTTGTAATAGTCATGGCTACAACACGTTCACTCTCAGTGACCCCAGAAAAGAAAACAGGAGGTATGTGTTTTATCTGGAACTACTGGAAAAACCAGACTAGACACAACCATACCGGAAATTCATTTGCAGCCTGTGTTGCACCAAACAGAACAGCAGGAATAGTCCAAATTTGATTCATGCTCTGAAAACAAAGAGCATAAATTAAGACTAGTGTTTGATGAACCTCAAAGCCGTTCAAGTGGCACAACATTGAACTTGGATACCTATGAGAAAGCTGGATTTTTTCCTCCCAGAAAAGACTTTTTATTGCAGTAATAGTTCTACATTGAGTTTTTAGTACAGCCATGAAAATGGGCTTTTCTTGCCACTTAACCAGATGGCAGGGTAGCCCTTAAAACTGGCAGTTTCACATTTTAGGACCTTGAAAAGAAATAACAGTTCAGTAAAGTTCTACACATAAAAATGTCTCCCTTTATTTTTAAAGGAAAGCCTTGGTCAAGATTTTAAGATCCATTCTGAGAGCTGACATTCCAGAGAGTAACACTCATTTGTTCAGGAGTCAATCCTATACAAATTTCTGAGCAGCATTAATTAAAAATCCATTACACTGCTATATATTGAGATAGTAGAAGGCACTAGTTGTTTACTGGCAAGTCATCCCAGGTCCAAATGGTTGTGTTAAACAGAGTATATCGTTACCTGTGATTAGAGGTGTATAACTGCTAGTTTATGCATGCTAGGAATCGTGAACTGCAATTCTAAATACACTAATCTGGAAGTATGCCCACTGAACTCATGGGACGTGCTTGTAGTAGGTGCACACAGGATTGTGCTGAGTCTATACATGTCTACAGTCAGAGCCTATACATGTCTACAGAGTTAAATTCCACTCCCTATGAGGTTCACTGGGACTTAGGGCCAAAACACTCATTACTTTAAGTGTGTGTGCTGGCCAAACTTTGTTCTTTTTAAAAAGAATACCAATATGGGGGGAGGAAGGGGCTGGGAGAAACAGCAGCAGAATGGAAGAGAACAGGCTTTAACACATTGCATCTGATCAAGATTGTGCAGCCCTGCATGCTACTTACAGCATGGAAAAAATGTCATGTGTATTTAGAGCATCATGCTTTTGAGATACTTATTTCTGAGTAAACAAGCATTGATCAGTTCAGACTGCAGGGGTGATATGGCTTGCTACAAATCTGAATATAAATCCCAGTTATGTGAAATTCCACTGATGCTGAAAAGAGATTCTGAGGTCAATTTAATTTGAAATAAATGAAGGGAAGAGTGTTAGCCCAGAGAAGAGAAAAGGCAAAATCACTCAAAGAGTCTCGCTAAACCATTGAAAGAATGTTAAAGCGAAAGGAGGAGAGTAAATGTAGCTAAAATTATAGAGCGCACCTTAATATGAAGACATATCTGCTGTCTAATCAATTCTGCTTATTGACGGAAGATCCAAGCGGTTTAAGTAAATCAAAGCATTCATCTGCAACAGTGAAGGAGGGGGGGAAATGGTATTATAGTTTTAAAAAAAATAAAAATGTAATATGAAAAAGTAGCACCAATCTAGGAAACAGATGTTAGGTATAATAGACAATTCATCTGTCACAGTTTGCATCAAGATACATTAAAGGAATTGTATGAAAGTAATATATGTTTTCAGTATTAATCACCTATCATTCTTGAATAAGATACACCATAAAATGAAATGGGAAAACTTTTAAACCAACAAAGACAAGGGTGTGCTAGCACTATTTGTTTTATTAATGATTCTGCTGGAAAAAAAAGTTGATTTGCGGTTTTGAAATATACTTTAGTGGCAAGCAGAGTTGGTGTGTAGGATGTGCTTTGTTTCTTACCAGAACTCCAAAGACCCCAAACAAGTCAGCAGATCACATCTGGCTCCAAGGGGACAGAACTAATTACCTCTTCTAAGCCATGTGTAATATACGTGCATAATCCTCATATACAAATATAAATCTACACCTGTGTAACTACAGGCCAGGGAGTCCAATGTAAAAGAAATACCTGGTCAACAGCATCCAGTTAATAAAGCAAATCTTTGTTTCAAGTTGTTTCATTCAACATTGTTTCATTCTAAGGTTAGCCAGTGGTTCTCAATCTTCTGACCTCCATGGCTACACACAGTAGGGCTACCGGAAGCCCACAATCCACTTCCTTGTCCGTGCTGCAGCCCAAAATGCCTTGTGCAAGGCATTTTGGGCTGTGACAATGCTTTGTGGCAAGATAGGAAAGTGGTCAGCGAGTCCACCAAGTGAGAGAGTGCTATTGAACGCACCTACAGAAAAACTGCTTCATTATAAGTTGTTTCACATAAAGTTGCGATTTCCAAGAACTTATCAACAATTTTAAGGGCGGACTTACTGCACTCCTATTTTATGAATGAGAACCACTGGGCTGGAAAATATGTGACCAGTCATTCATAGCAAAGAATTGTTCTTAATATGCAAATTTAAGGGACTGCGAATTCTATCAGCACTTACAGAAGAAGGAAGCTTAAGACATACAGAGCTTGCGTGTAGATCAGGCAAGCATTTATGGGTAGGAGGGCTGTCTTCTTCATGCTGCTTTTGTTTGAGAATCAGAAACTCTTGCTGAAATGGAAAATCAACCAAAGATCCAACAGTACAGCCTGTTCCATTTTCTGCCCATCCCTCTTTTTATTGTTTGCTTGTGATCAAAATGCACTGAAAAATGCAAATTAAAAAATATTTTTTCAGGCCCACAAGGAGTAATATATAAGGTGCATAACACATCGCAAAGCACTTAATAGTGCATATTTCTTTCCATCATCCTCACAATGGCTCTGTGAATCACCCCCATTTTACAGACAGGGAACAGAGGCCAAGAGATAAAACTATATCCACGACCACCCAATAAGTGCATAGGTGAGCTCACATCTTAACCCAAATCTCAGAGGTACATTCTACCCATTGGGCTACAGTAGCTCTCTTTAAGTTCAGGTTAATTTAATCTGTTCTTAAGTGAATTTCATTAATTCAAACAGAGATGTAATAGTTCACTACAGTAGATTACTGCGATATCCTGAGGTATAACTGGAATTAGATGGTGATCATAATAGTTTAAATTAATCCCCAGTACCATTTTACTGAACTAAATGGAAAAAGCCATCAATGAATATTTATCATGAAGAGATGGAAAGCTATATGGTGACAGGAAGGGAGTTCATCCCTAGCAAGAACAAGAACTTATAACTTGCTTGTCAAGACAGAACTGAAAACAAATAACATAATCCAGAAAAAAACCTGTGTCCTCCAATTCTCCTAAACATGGTTAGAAGATCAGGAACATGACATGGACTTTCATAATCCTTCTCACACCCTTTCTCACATGTGAATTGCACCTTTCTTTTTCAGAACTAACTATGGTGGAGCATTTCATCTGCACCAACCTTAACAATAACTATCGTGAGCTTCAAATCAAGGTTTACAGCCAGGGTCGAAACTGGTTTGCAGATCTTGATCAAAGTTAATCAAGGTTAGCATTAACACTGGAGCAGACCATGGTTAATACTATATAATTGCTGGACCACGGTGCTATACAAATGGGAGGAAGCAGGAAATTCATGTGCAAGAGGAGAAAGTTAGGAAAACTAGGACATGATGTGCCAGAAACTGTTCCCTCTAACGTGTGCGGCTGAGCACTTCCAACTCGAGCTCCACACAGCATGGAGCTTGGCAACCTGGAAGTTCAGCAATGATATCATCGCTGATTATGCCATTGCTGAACAGCTGGAAGTGGTGTCATGATGCAGTTGCAATGCTTCAGACCTACAGAAGGGGTCCACACACCAGCACCCTTGAAGAAATGGTTCATAAACTGTGCATTGCGATGCCCTGGAGCATCGCAAGGCACTCCCTGGGGCATTGCAGGAGACCCACTGCCCAGTAGCAAGACCAAGGCACAAGCCTAAAAATAGCAGCAGGAGGCTCAGTGTGGTGGGTAAAGCTGCTGCACACAAAAAATCCTCTTATCTGCCTTGGCCTCTTTACCATTATTTTTAGGCTTGTTTCTGGTTGCTAAACCTGGAATTAAGTGGCCAGTGATATCATCATGTGACACAAAACGCATCACCATCATTCACTTATGGGATTGGGCACTGGGGAAGGGCACTGCAGGCCAGGTAAATTTGGGAAGTACTGGTTTATAGGGAATACAGGTGCCAAGACCTGTCGTCTATCTAGAGACTTACAACTTGGCACACAGAGACTAAACTGTGCTGTCTTCAATGTTTGTAACCTGGCAGGTAGACTGACCAGTTGGAAGACTGACCATGGAAATATACAGGTGAAAAAACACACATTCAGTATACAAGAAAAATTTGCAAGTCAGAGCATCACAAACCTAAGCAGTGTGCTTATATTCCACTTAAGCCCAAAGCATGTCCAAAAGCAACAAACCCAAAACCATTTCACTTACGGGAAGCAAGAGCAACTGCTACAGCCTCTTGATTTGCAGCACACAGAATCTGAACACCCACTGGGAGCAGAGGGCATGTCTGTTTCACAGCAGCACAAATGACTGTCATGGTCGCGGTAATTTCTGCACCAACACCAACTGTGTATGGCCGATCGTGCATATTTTCTATAATCAAGCCATCCTGTGGAATTAACACAGTGCTATTAAAATCAAAAGAGTTATTCAGACATAAAACAGAGTGCTTTGCATACAGCTGTGGGTCTGTGGAGAAGGCTCTGGAAATCACATAGCAGATGACACATATATCCACCTAGACTAGAGCAAATCTGGAGTGTTATTCCAGTATCCAAAGACTCCTCAGACATCTTGTTAACATAAGGGGAGGGGAAAGTAGTCTGCTTGAACTGAAATGTGTTTAGTAATCACCATGGACTTCTTAGTCTATTTATGTTGCTCACCTTCAAAAATAAAAACTGATGGGTCTGTCTATAAGACAGCTCACCAGAGAAACAGGCAGAGGCCAGCAATGGGGAGGATCTTCTGGAAGATCCCTGGATGATTTGCAGCACTTTGATCAGGGCTTCTGAGGTCCAAATTAGACATGATCACATCATTTGCCCTTGTGTGTTTGCCACTTGAGAAAACAGTTACGACTGCCTGTGGAAGGTTTTTCCTAGATAAAATAGCACTGGAGAGGTGGTAAATGATTGAGACTGGAACTATGTTAAAGATGCCCTGCCTCCTTGCTATGGTTTCACCCTATGCTAAGTGTTGCCCCTCCCTTCAAGAGTGCTGTCCAAAACAACAGGTCAAACACCTTTAAATGAATGCATAGTTTGGCCCTAAGTTATACCAGCTATCCAGTGAGGAATTGCAAATGAGAAGTACTGCCCATACAACGGACATTTAAAGACACAGTTTGTCAAGTGCCCACAGTTTCCTTCCTCCTAAGTGCAGCATCTCAGGAAGCTTTTAACACTTCCACATTTTAGGAGAAAATTATGATGAAGTGTGAAGAATGAAATCTGTACCTTAAAGTCAATTAAAAGCCCCAATAAGTGTGGCCACTCATTAAGGGGGCTTTTGACACCTGTTGCATGATCCTGGCATTACAGACAATAACAGCAAACAATCCTAAGGTTAAAACTAAAAATGGCATTAAAACAAAAACATTTCCAAAGAAGACATTGTCAGCAAGAGTGCTCTATTGGTACAAACACCTGCTTATTAAAATGCTCTGACCAACAGCATGAATCAATCATATGAAGAATTAACTTTGAACTCAATTATACTTTCAAATTGATGTGAAGTGCAGAGAACACTAAATCGCAGCCTTGATTTTCACGAATGTGCCACCAGTCAAACTTTAATTCTTTTGACAGAATAGAGGGCACTGGCTCAGTTGTGATAACTGAGGGATCTGCTAACCAAGGCAATTAATGCAAGTCAGGAAAGCGGATGCTTATTTGGAATAGCTGGCAGTTCTGTTTTTGTGCCGCCTCTCCACCAATGAAAGTGTTTGCAAAGGTTAAAGAAATCAAGAAAGAAAACAAGGGACTTCTGACCAGTCACTATGCTCTCAGGCTAATCTCACTGGCAAGGATGTTGGAAGGATAAAGCAAGGTCGAGGAGAGACATGCATTCCACACTGAGTTCTTTGGAGAAAGGTCGGAATAACACAGGCCTACAAAAAACCACCTTTTTTTAGTTGCCAAGGATGTTTGAACAAATTTAAGATATTTTGGGGGTGCTCAATGCAAAAAATGGCATTGGTTAAGGCTGAATGGCTTGTTTTGTGGGTACAGCATAGCCACTTTATATGCTGATTAAAGCAGCTTCATTGTGAGGAAGCCATGGCTTCCTCAAGAGGAAAATGCTTTAATCAACAAATAAGGTGGCTATGCGGTACCCCCAAAACTAAAGCCAATTGGGCAAAACAGATGCCATTTTTTGATTCAGCACGCCCAATATACCCAAAGTCTAACTTTTAAGACTGGTGGGATTTAGGTTTGTTGCGGCCTCTTACCTCCGCAATGGCGGGGGATCACATTTTATGATCCGCCCTCGGAGGCTGATGGATCCAAATGGATTCCAAAGGGCTCTGGGGGATTTTCCTGCTGCCAGAGCTGGAGACCCACCCAGTGCTCTGGTCGATCTCTGGAATACGGAGATGGCCAGGGCCCTGGATGAGATCGCTCCCGAGCGTCCTCTGCCCAGTCGCAGAGTCAGAGCGGCTCCTTCGTTTTCTGAGGAGCTGTGGATGATGAAGCGGCAGGGCAGATGTCTAGAGCGTCAGTGGCGAAAGACTTGTACCAAATCTGACCGTACACGGCCTAGGGCCCAGTTGAGAGCGTACTCTTAAGGCAGTGGTGGCAGCTAAAAGGGCGCACTTCTCTGCCACCATTGCATCTGCAGAGAACGGTCCAGCTGAGCTCTTTCGTGTGGTCCGTAGCCTTTTACATCTAGCCCCCCCTACTGGTGGGGAGGAGCACATGGAGGCTCGCTGTGACGAGTTCGCAAAACAATTTGCAGAGAAGGTCAATCAGATTCGGCATGACTTGGACGCCGCTGTGGGCATGTCTAGTGATGTCCCCGGGGCACCTGTCTATCCTGCTATTTGGGATTCTTTTCAGCTTGTAGAGCCTGAGGATGTGGACAGGATTCTCTGGAGTGTGAGACCTGCTGCTTGCCCGCTCGACCCGTGCCCAGCATGGCTAATTAGGGCTGCCCGGGAAGGGCTGGCCGAGTGGATGGGGAGGGTGGTGAACTCATCTCTGAGGGAGGGGGTGTTCCTGCCTGCCTTGAAGCAGGCGATGGTTCGCCCCCTCCTGAAGAAGCCCTCCCTGGATCCCACTAATTTAAATAACTTTCGGCCGGTCTCGAATATCCCATTCCTGGGCAAAGTGATTGAGCAGGTGGTGGCGTCCCAGCTTCAGAGGGTACTGGAGGAAACGGATTATCTGGACCCATTCCAATCTGGCTTCAGGCCGGGGTTCGGGACGAAGACTGCCGTGGTCGCCTAGGTGAATGATCTTCGCCGGGGGATGGACAGGGGGAGTGCAACCCTGTTAGTCCTGCTGGACCTCTCGGCGGCTTTCGACACCATTGACCATGGTGTCCTTCTGGGTCGGCTGGCCGGGTTGGGGCTTGGAGGCACTGTTTTGAAGTGGTTCCGCTCCTTCCTGGCTGACAGATCCCAGAAGGTGGTGCTGGGGGACGCCTCTTAGGTTTGGAGCACCGCACGGTTCCATCTTATCCCCCATGCTTTTTAACATCTACATGAAGCCGCTGGGAGAGGTCATCCGGGGGTTTGGAGTGGGTTGCCATCAGTATACTGATGACACCCAGCTTTATCTCTCCTTTTCCCCTGATTCTGAGGAGGCGGTTGGGGTCCTGGATTGCCGTCTGGAGGTGGTTAGGGGCTGGATGTGGGCGAACAAGCTGAAATTAAATCCAGATAAGACAGAGGTGCTCTTGGTTCAGAAATCCACAGCTCGGGTACTGGACTATCATCCTGCTCTGAATGGGGTTGCACTCCCTCTGAAGGAGCAGGTCCGCAGTTTGGGGGTTCTCCTGGATCCACAACTGCTCCTGGAGTCCCAAGTGGCGGTGGTGGCCAGGGGAGCCTTCGCTCAGCTTCGGCTGATTCGCCAGCTGCGACTGTACCTGAGCTGCGCGGACCTGGCCACAGTAACCCATGCCCTAGTGACATCTAGATTAGATTATTGCAATGCGCTCTACGTGGGGCTGCCTTTGAAGACGGTCCGGAAATTACAACTAGTACAGAACGTGGCTGCTTGTGTGGTTGCTGGGGCACGTCGGTTTGACTCTGTCGAGCCATTGCTCCGGCGGCTACACTGGCTGCCGGTTCTGTTCCGGGCCCAATTCAAGGTGCTAGTTTTGACTTTTAAAGCCTTTTATGGCTCGGGTCCAGGGTATTTGAGGGACCGCCTCCTTCCCTACAATCCTGCCCGTGCTCTCAGATCATCTGGGGGGGCCCTTTTGACTGTGCCACTATGAAGAGATGTGAGAGGGGCGGCGGCCAGGAAGAGGGCCTTCTCGGTGGTGGCCCCCGAAATGTGGAATACCCTCCCCTTAGAATTGAGAACTGCTCCCTCGTTGCTAACATTTCGGCGTGGGCTGAAGTCCTTTCTATTTCAAAAAGCTTTTAATTTTTGACAGGCTGGCTGGCGTTCTTGCTTCTTATATGAGAATCCACGGGGTTTGTTTGTTTTTAGATTTTTAATTATTGTAAATTGTTTTAATGATTGTTTTTAATGTTGTATTTTAAATTGTAAACCGCCTTGTGTGCCCGTTGAGCAAAAAGGCGGGGTATAAAATAATAATAATAATAATAATAATAATAATAATAATAATAATAATAATAATAATAATACAAAATATGTGTAGGCTTGTGTAATAATTATAAACAAAGGTTTCCATCAATAGGTCTTGTGCAGATGTTATAAGTTTCTCTTAACATGCCAAACACTTATAATCATTAACTGAATTGTTTTATTCCTGGATGTGCTTTTCAGACACATGTTCACTTGCACACTCAGAGGAAATTGCTAAGTGGCTTGTCAGGGAAGGGAGAGGAGGTGAAGGTGCAACAGACAAATCCTTATTGCGCAGATGATTTATGAATTCAAAGACAGGGAATCATGAATAAGAAGCAATTTGACATCTCTTAGCCATTCACACAACAAGGTCCTAAAATTAATCAGTTTCTATATAACAGAGAAGGAAAAAAGAGAAAAGGAAAAGGGGTATGTCATGCTGCAAGCACAGAGGGATGAATGCCCATTCCTTTCCAAGCCCAATTCAAGGTGTTAGTGATGCCCTTTAAAGCTCTATACAGCATAGGGCTGGGATACCTCGCTTTCCCCCATACATTCCTGCAGTCATCATAAAGGGCCCTTCTTAGGTTGCCTCTACCATCTGAAGCCAGGGGGATGGCAGTGAGGTGCAGGGCCTTCTTAGTTGTGGCATCAAGTCTCTGGAATCATCTGCCAGAAGAGCTGAGGGCAGCCATTCCAGTATATCATTTCCAGGGAGGGGGGTTTGAAGACCCATCTGTTTCGTCAGGCCTTTGGGAACGGAGGTATTCCTTAGAGACCCCTTTTTAAATTTTATGCTGCTGTACCCTTTTAATGTTGCTGAAATTTTAATTTGCTCTTTTATTGTTATCTTTAAATTGTTTTAATTGGTTTTTATGGTTTTGATTTTTACAGTTGATTTTAATGTTTTATCTTTATGTGCTTGTTTGTTGTACGCCACTTTCGGTTTTTAGAAAAGCAGTATATAAATCTAATAAAAACACAAGCATTTGAACTCAAGACTCCCAGGCTGAAAAGTTGTCCACTGGACCAAACAGCCTTTCTGCTCTCACATACTAGTATCTAACACAAAGAGAGCAACAGCACTACTCTTATATAGATTCAGAATTGCTTAATGGAGAGGGGGGTTGGCCTTGTATTGACTTCTATAAATCAGTACCATCATATGTGATTTAAAGCACAAAGCCTCCTTCCACAGTTAAAGTTCTAGAAAGCAAATCATCACTATTTTCCAAATGTCTTTAATTTCTTCTGACAGCACTTAGGTGAAAATATAAGAATGCCTCTTATTCATTTTTTTTTTTAAACTGAAAATGAAAGTCCCTGCCATTATTCCTTTGAGAGTACAGCCAATTGTGTATACTATTTATAGGTCCATTAGAAAATCAATAGAATTTTACATTTTAGTGCTGTAGCAGCCTCTTCCATCAAGATCCTAAATAACTCAGGCCTAATTGAGAAATGAATGCAAATCTGGCCACAAGTTGAGGCCTTTCCCTTCTGCTCCTATATTCAACTGTATGTTGCTTTCAAGCTGTTAAGACATGCCTCCATGCCAGGTCATCTGATATATTTTTATATCAAAAAATACAAACACATCATATACATTTTTGAATTCAACAAATTGGGTACAATATTCTATACTGAAAAGACACAGATAGTTTAGTGTAGGTGGGTTGCAAGCCAATTTCAGGTGGGTCCCCATTCATTTAAATATTTTATTTTTAATATATTAGATTTGATGCTACCATGATATGTGACTGTATTTGACGAAATGTTACAGACCTGTACTTTTAATGAGCTACTATGTATATTCTTTTTAACAATGTTAGTAAATGGGACTTACTCCTGGGTAGGATTGCAGCCTAGGATTGTTAAAAATTGTCCTGCTTGATGATGTCTTTCTACTCACTGGTCCACCCGATTCAACAGCTGAGGCTGTTTAAAAATGGTTAACATTTTGCCAGTCCAATCCACTGATCTGGAGAGATAACCAAATGGGTGAATTCAGTCCCATTCCAACTCCCTCTTCCTCACCAATCAGCTAATCAGTCTGATTTTACTTTTTTGAAAGGGCTCTGTGTGCACTACTTTGATATTTTATTCTGTCATTGCTGCATCTGCTGAGAAGTGGGGAGTTTATACACATATGTAGGTTGTTCTCATCAAAGAACCATGTGCAGCACTGCAACTGACAAAAAAAAACTGAAATTGACAAGAATAAAAATTTCTACTGCTAGGGATGGAGGGACGGGTAGGCAAGCAAAGGAGAAAGGCAAGGTTGTGCACAGCCAGCCATCAACCACATCACAGGCCCAACTGTATCCAACTTCCCAGCAGTGATGCAGCTGCAGTGCAACCCCAAGGTAAGAGAACAAGTGTTACCTTACTTTGAGAAGGCCTCTGTGACCACCTCCCCATTGCAGTAAGCAGAGCACGCCCTGCATTAGTGCTGGAAAGTTGGATAGGACTGGGCCCTAAAAACTACATCTCCACAGGAGATCGGACAGTTACAGAACACAGAAGCAATGGCTTGAATGAACTTTGCCTGGATTCTCAGGAATAAATAAGCAAATATTGTCAAAACCAGATTGGGGATAAAAGGTTAGTGTTGAAGCAATGAAGATGCTTAGGAGATCAGACACTACACTGCAGATGTTTAGCTGCTGATATTTTATGCAAGGTCAAGTAGGAGACAGTGATTCCAAAAAGTTCAGTGATTCCAAAAAGACAATAAATGATGCTACATTTTTTCATGTTATAAAAAAAGGGAAGCAGAACTGAGAAAAAGAGAGAGCGTTCTCAACTCTACTCTCTGAATCTGTCACTGCATATAATCTTGTAATGGCAATTTGATTGTGTTTGGCAAAACAAGCATATAGCAGCTACAATTTTTCAGCACAGATGGCATCATGTCTGAGCATTCACTTGTTTTCATTAATATGCTCCAACATTATAAATCTTCCATATTTATTATGTTTTTTTAAAAAATCACTAATGCATCAGACAAGCCACCTTCTAAAAAAAACCTGAGGATTTGCTTTCATCAGTCATGTCTGTATCCCACTTTGAAGTAGCAGGATGTAATTGTAACCCTTTCGATTCTATTTCATTGTTCAAGCAAAAAATATAAAGGGGCTTTCAGCACAATAATAATAATAATAATAATAATAATAATAATAATAATAATAATAATACAGGTATTTCTATACCGCCTTTCTTGGTCCTCAGATTTCTCCTTAGACTTTATTCAAGGTGGTTTACATAGGCAGGCAATTTAAATCCCCTGCCTGTGGGGCAATTTAAATCCCCTGTAGGGATTTTTACAATTTGAAAGAAAGTTTCTATCTTTCAAGAAACCACAACATTCAGATGTTTCTTTCTCCTAGAAACATCTACTCAGAAGTAAGTTCCAGTGTGTTCAATGGGGCTTACTCTCAGGAAACTGTACAAGGAAGGGTTATAGCTGCAAATAGGACAGTGACTCAGACCAATCATACCTGAGTAGTTTCCATGAAATCATCAGAAATATGTTAAAGGGATACGTAAATTGACTAAAAGGGCTCTGCAATAGCTACAATGTTAGGTAAGTTTCTCTGATCAAAATAGCCTTTTCCAAAGTTGCTGTTAGCTTGCTAGAGAACCTGTATGGTACTGTTACATATATGTTTTCTCCTGCAAAGTTTATAGCGACTTTGGGATTAGAGAAGATTTAGATCAGGAAACTGTGCAAAACAAAAGGGTTAAACACCTTCTAAGCAGCCACATGACTGCAAGCCAGTAAACAACAACATAACAGATGAAATCTCTTGTGCCGCTTCTAGTTTCACATTCTATTGCTGAAGTTAAAGGAGTCTTGTTGCAAGCAGTGACTGGATAGGAGAGTAGCTAAGAAGTATATGTAAGCCACTCTAAACTCTTTGGAGAAAGAGTGGAGTATAATTATAAGGAAATATTAAACACATGCAGTTGCAGAATTGCAACACCTAAATGTATATTCTTTCTCCACTTGCATTTCAAGGCCACAGGTAAATCCATCATATCTTTGGGCTTTTCTTATTTTCCAACCCTTTCAGTTTATTGCATACCATTTCCTTCACCCAAGAATCTTCCTGCTACATCTTGTCACCAGCTCTCACTGTACACTCCTTTAGATGAATTCTGCTATCTTTTTTGTTTGTTTGTCTACCAAATTAAATGTAGATTCTCTGCCCAACTCCAATTTCAAAGCAGTGTGAATTTATGAACCCCTATAGAATGCTTAAACGACAAAAATAATCTGCTCCAATAAAGATTAGCCAGAAAATAATACCAGAAGCAGAAACTACTGGTCTGTTTAAGTCCTGCTAGGAGGCCAGTTGCTGACATGGAGGTGATGTGATGCCCTAGTAATTTATAATTTTACTGCAGGCAGGATGAAGAAGAAATGCATGGAAACACAGGGATACAGGATGCAGTGGAATGTGTAAAGCACAGCCTGACCTTTTAAAAGGACATGCACCCCGTTAAAATCTGCCGACCTATGGAAATTACTGCAACACCTGAGGACCAATGGAAAATCAACTCACTGGTACCTGACTGTTGTTGCCTCTGGCTCAGAGTGGCCTTTCAGTGGCCTGCCTCCGACATATGCAGACTGGAAGACTGCCTGCTGTCAAAAGATACATCACAGAAAAGTTGTAGTTGGGTCACATGAGGAACAAGAGCTTACTACCCAAGAGCACTGGAGATTACTGCCAAGATTACTGCCAAGCACTTGAGATTTCTGTCAAGATAAGGTTTTGCAATGATGCGACATGATAGTCCACCACAACACCTAGGGTGTGCACACTAGCATGACAACTGCAAGAAGGCAAAAGTAGATGTGCTACAGGCTGCATAAAACATGTGAAGTGTTTCATAGAGAGCCATGCCACTTATGTTACACAGGCTAGCTGCTCTGCAGGGCCTCAGGTAGATGTCTTCCTAGCCATGTTAACCCTTCAAACATATTTATCATGTAGTTCTCCTGAATGATAGATTTAGCCCAGAGAACAAACTTAGCCCCAAAACACCTGCTGACTGGACAAAAAGAGAACTTTAAAACATTTCTCTTCTATTTAGCAGAGAGAGAGAGAGAGAGAGAGAGAGAGCAAGCATTCCTTTTCAGTCCAGCAAAGCATTTCTCCCAGTGGCTCTTGCTAGTGTCTCCCTTGTGTATCTTCTTAGATTACAAGCTTCTTTGGAACAAAGAATCATCTTCTTATTCCTTTTCTACACAAAGTGCTTTGTGAACTTGTTTGTTTAAAGGGACTGTTTAAAGGGTGAGAGTATTCTAAGTAAGTAATGCATGGAAGACCCCTAGAACAGGAAGTGAGAAGAGGTCAGTTTCCCATATCTTCTAGTCCTCAAATTCTATGTTACTATAAGATTCTGGGATATAGAAGCTCCCACAGCAGAATGCTCTTGTGCTTCAGCTGGAAAGTTTTTCTTCCTGGACAATAATACATTTAATTTTAAACCTCGTTTAAAAAAAAATAAAAACAGTCCATGAAAGTGGCACTTGTAATATCCCAGGCACCTGTTTGCCCAGGCTCCTAGAAATTTCAGGCAAGCTTTGGAATGAGATCCATTTGCCCCCATCCTGCTATAAACTGCTGTGCATTACCATGCTAGTCCAAAACACATGGACTGTAAAATGGACTATAAAAATGAGACTGAAAATATAATATTAATGTTCTAAGATAAGCAGAGATGGGTGTGTTTACTTCAGCACATCTCAGTCAGCAATTTACCAATTTACTTCAAAACTAACTAAGTTCATTTTTTGAACCCATCAGAGGTTCAGAAAATAAACCCACCCTTCTTACTAGCTGTCCCTAATCTCCAAAAACTTTCCTTCCTTTAACCAGCCTCCCCGGTAAAGAAATGAAACAACATTGTTTCCACAACCAAGGTGGCAATTTCACATGATGACCATTATACAGAATTTGCGCAATGTTCCCCATGGAAACGATTTTGCACATACTCGATATCCATGCAACAGGGATATCAAACTTGTTTCAAATAGCGGGCCGAAGTTAGCATTCATGCTGCCTGCTGAGGGCCGGAAGTGACATCATTAAACAAATGAAGGCCAGAAATAAGCACTTTGTTCTCACGCAGAAACTCATTAGCTGCAAATGTGACACATGAGAAAATGTGAAAATCTTGTTCATAATATCAAGATGTGAGCAAGCCGAATTACAGGTAGATTATCCCTTACCCAGTCATCCAAAATCTGGACTATTCTGAAATCCAGTCATTTTTGTCCAAGACTTTTTTTTTAAACTTTCTGTAGTATGAATACTAGAAGATCTAGTGCTCATTCCCACATACAGTACAGCTACAGGTTGCAAGTTATATTCTGTTAACTGTGGTGTGTACCCATATAGACATTGTTGAAAAATGTCAGAGGCCAGCAGACACCAGAATGGGTAACAGAGAAAAGAGCAAGAGGAAGCATTATATTTATGCAATTATTCCAAAATCCAGACAAATCCAAAATCCAGACACCTTCTCACCCCAAGTAGTCCAGATAAGGGATACTCAACCTGTATCATGCTGGGAGAGTCCAATTATAATGGGAAGCGGAGAAATTGCTTCCAGGGGCCATACTTGGCTCACGGGCCTTACATCTGACACTCCTGAATTACATGAAACATGGCTGCATATATTATGATGTGGCCAAACTAGTCACAGCTTCCAGGTTATGTCAAGCTTCTGACAAGCCCTTTAGTTTTCAATAAGCTGGCAAACTGCCATTTCTGGCACATCTAACCTGCTACAATCACATTTTATCTAAATTTGTGTTTTGCACAGCATTCAGTCACACAAAGAATTATCACCTGGGAGGTAACAAAAATGAAGAGAGAGCTCTTACAATTCCTGCAGACCTGTAGATTTCAGCCTCTCTACAGGCTTCTTCAGTGATCTGGGCCAAAGGTACTATGCTCCTTGGTGTGCCTGCAAAGATAGAAATGTCCATGTGAGCCAGGATACATGTACACATATACAGCAGCATTTGGAGGCACTGGGTTTCCAATATTTGAAAAAGTGGCTGACAAGCCAACCTCTGCCACATTTAAATCCTTCAATCCCCATAACGGTTTCTCACACAATCACAATAATAAAACAAGACCAAAATCACTAGATGACTGAAAGAGAACAACACAAAATCATAGCAAAGTTATAAACATATGGTGCTAAGCAGTGATGAGAACTATTTGCAAATGTTTATTGGTCTTGCTAGAATCCACTCATACAGCCTTTAAACTTAACATTTAAGCAAAATATTTGGGGGGGGGGGAATGAAAAATGTAGTTAAAAATACAACAGTACTTCGTATAGACTTGCTACACTTATGCAAGCCAAAGCATGATATTAAAATGCTTACTGAATGAAAAGCCTGCACAAAATATCACACTGAAAAACATGCCAATCATTCCTTTTGATTAGTTCAGAGTTGCCCAAAACCTGGCCCGGGGGCCATTTGCAGCCCTCGGGGACCCTAAATCCGCCCCGCAGGGAGCTCCCAGTGTTAGCCTCTGGCCCTATGGAGACTTGCTGGAAAATGGGAACTAAAATGGGAACTAAAGAGAGTAAAGTTGATACAACCACTGGTATATTGGTCTGCGTATGGGTATGTTTATTGCTTTAAGCTCAGGAGGTCCTGGGTTCTAATCCAAGTGAAAAGGGTAGGTTCTTTATTTCCCCAGATGAAAAATTCTTGGAAAGCCACTGCCATTCTATGTTGATAATACTGGCTCAGATGGATCAACAGTCTGATTCAGGATAAAGCAGTTTACAAAGAACCACTATTTAGTAGCTAGGATTTTTCTGAAGAGGAACAAACTAGGCAGTATGGCAAATACAGTCAGGTCTTGGTATCCATAGGGGTTAGGTTCCTGGTAAACCCAGCACAGACTTAATCTGTGGATATGGAATCATTTATCCCATGGGACCAATACAGGGAAAATCAAATGGCTGTGGATAGTTCAGAATGGCCACCACAAGATTTAAAATGGCTACCACAGATTCTGGGATCACCTCAGAATAGCCACAGAAGGCTTCAGAACGACCCAAACAGCATCAGAATGGCCACCACAAGATTCAGAATGTCCACTGCAAATGCTGGGATCACTTCAGAATGGTCATGGCTGCTGCGGAGCACTTCAGAACAGATCACAAATGGTAAGTTGCACTCTTCATTCCACAGATAAGCAAATCTGTGGGAACAGAGTGAACAGATACTGAGGTGTACTACAGCACATTGGTGTGCTGCGATTGGTCCACAAATATGCTGCAGAAGTTTAGGAGAGGGTAATTTACTAGCAGGGACATTGGGGGATGTGACCCCTCACTGGCAGCACAGTGTGCCTTGTCAATTGTCAAAAAAATTGATAGTGTGCCTTGATAACACATTCCTACAAAATTAAGGGTCAGAAAAGGTTTTCCCAAACTTTATGGTGGTTTGATATGAATTTGGGATGCCGATTCCAAAAATGGCACCCATTTTGCCCTATCACATCTAGTTTTGGAGATATAGTATAATTAGTGAGTAGGCTTCCTCATGAGGAAGCTGCTTGAACCATTCACTAATGAGACTATACTATATCTCCAAAACTAGATGTGATAGGGCAAAACGGGTGCCATTTTTGGAATCAGCACCCCAAATATACCCAGGAATTGGTGTAACGTTTAAGGAAGCAAAATGTGTTGGCCTGTGTAATTTTAGCATCTTGTCATTGTGCTGTGAAATGAAAAAGGTTGAAAATCACTTGTATACATATTTCATTTGGGTAATTCTACCTTGAAGCACCAATTAACACTGCAACCTTTTTGTATATTCCAAGGCACCTGGTATATACTTGGCCCTTTCAAAGTTCATAGTAAGCTGTTTCATATCACCTACCAAGATCTTCTTGTTGCAACTTCTTTAATAAAAAATGAAGCAAAGATGAACAGTACAATCTTATGCATGTTTATTTAAAAGTAAGCCCCACTGTAAGCCTTGTTCACAGAAGCATGTGCACAGGACAGCAGTCTTACAGCATAACCAAATGCAACTCCACTCAAAAGTAAATCCCACAAAGGCTGCAAACCTAACCACACTTTCCTGAGAGTAAGCCCCATTGAACAAAATAGGACTTATTTCTGAGTAGACCTGGTTAGGATTGTGCCCTAAGTTGAATGGAACTTACTCCCAGGTCAGGGTATATAAGTCATTCACCTGGCAATGCTTTTACATGGACCATCCCAATGATGACTGACTTCAATCGTCCAAAAAGCTGTAAAAACTTCATGATCTGCATGAAGGATGAGAAAAAGATTTAAAGTAAATTCTGACAAGTATATGATCAATCAACTAAAGTTTATTTAATCAGGCGACAGCTCTAAAATTAACAGATATGAACAAGAAAGGGCTGGAAAGTGGTACTTAGATAATTAGCCAATGAGGAGTGGTAAATTGGGGGACAAAGGTTGGAAAACACTGGTCTACATGAATAACATATCCATGATAAAGAAGTACCAGTAAAACTGCAATTAGCAGGTGCTTTACATATGTTCTTGCTCTCTCAACTAGTAGCTCACAGAGAACATAGCCCCTTGCAATGTGCGTGTACCACATACGCCTGTGCACATCTTCCAAGAGCCTGTTTCTGTCTGCCCATGCCTACACACACTCTAAAGCTTGTGCTCTCACTCTAAAGCTTGTGTGAGTGTGTGTAAAAGAGACAGTACAGTATACATGCAAGCTTCTTTAGGCACCTGGCCGATGATGTAAAGCGGTCTCTCCTCCTCACCTTCAGAGCCCATCACAACTGCAAAAGCTTTTGAACAGCACAGATGAACAGCACAATCCTATGCATGTTTAATTAGAAGTAAGTCCCACTGTATTCAATAGGCCTTATTCATAGGAACATGTCGGGGATGTGAGGTATGTGAAGACAGGGGCACATCTGTACACACAGGAGGTTGCACACACCCATCATGGCTTGTAACTCATGATGGACTTTTCCTCTATAACTAGTGTGCTGGAACATCAAAACATAAAAGAGCCCTGCTGGATCAGGCCAAAGGTCCATCTAGTGCAGCTTCCTGTGTCCCAGAGTGGCCCACCAGGTGCCTCAGGGAGCACATAGACCTGCATGCTGGTGTCCTCCCTGCCATCTGGCATTCTGAGGCAGCCTAGTTCTAAAACCAGGAGGTTGCACATACCCATCAAGGCTTGTAGCCTGTGATGGACTTTTCCTCCATAAATCTGTCCAGCCCCCTTTTGAAGGCACCCAGGCCAGGCGCCATCATCACGTCCTGTGACAAGGAGTTCCACAAACTAATTACACTTTCAGTTTCAGACAAAGGGCCCAACCCTAGGTATGCTTACCCAGGAGTAAGCCCCACTGTGTTTAGTGAGGCTTACTCGCAGGAAAGTGAGCCTAAGATGGCAGCCTCTTGGCACAAGCCTATGCATGTCTACTCAGGAGTAAGTCCCATGATAGTCAATGGGGCTTACTCCCAGGTAAGTGTAGATGGGAGGCAGCCCCAGAGCCCACCCCCAGGCATGTCTACTCAGGTGGAAGCCTCAGTGTTCAGGGAGAGAAGGGAAGGCACTCAGCACAAGCTCAGAGAGCGGGGGGAGGGGCAACAGCGCTGCTCCCCTCCCCCTCCAGCATCAGCCACTCACTCCCTCCAAGCCCCCCTCCCTTCTTGGGGTTGCCGCGCGACGACGTCGACGTCACGGCCAGCGCTCCTTCCCGCTCTGCGTCGCCAGGCCCCGTCCCTCTCCCGCGCGCGCCGACTGGGCCCCGCCCCTTCCTCCCGCGCGCTGGCCGGGTCCCGCCCCTCCCCCCGCCAGGCAGGCCCCGCCCCTTCCGTGTGCCGCGCTCACCTGGATGGGGCCCCCCAGGCCCACGCGCGGCGGGGAGAGGCCGCGGCCCGCCCGGGGGAGGGGGAGCGCCGGGCCCGCCCCCCCGCGCCGCGTAAATGCCCCGCCGGCGGGCGCCCGCCGCCTGGCCCGCCCTGTGCGCAGGAGGACGCCGCTCCACGCTCGGACCCGCCGTCGCACTGCGAGGAGGCGCCCAGCCCGCCAGCCCGCCCCGGAGCCCGCCCCCAGACGCGCCTGCCCGGGTGAGGAGTGCTGCCAGGGCCGCCCGCGGTGGGGGTCTGGGTCCCTTCCCTGGGGCGCCCCACAAGTTGGGGGTCGACCCCGCAGGGGAGGCGTTGGGGGGCTCCCTTTGGGCTGCACCCCGAGCCCCCCAAGATAGTGCCCGATGGGGGAGGGGCTTATGGTGGGTTCCCAATGCATGGGGCTGAAGTGGGGTGGGCTTCTCCCCCATTTGCTCTTGTCTGCAGGGAGGCTTTCCAGTTTTGGTCTGCGTGGCCCCACAAGATGGGTGTTGGTGGGGGCCAGTTCTCGTGGGTGCCCACTGCTGGGGGGGCAGCAGTGTGGGGGGGCTTCTCCTTCCCTCCACTTTTTGCTCCGGATTGTGCAAGGAGACTTCCAGGTTTGGGTCTGCATGGGCCCTCCAAGATGTGGGGGTAGGTGGGGGTTCTCATGGATTCCCAATGCATGGGGCAGAGGAGGGGTAGCAGGGTGGGCTTCTTCACCCCACTATTATTTGCTCTTGTCTGTGCAAGGAGACTTCTAGATATGGGTCTGCATGGGACCCCCAAGATGAGGTTTGATGGGGGGTAGTTGAGGGGTTCTGGTGGATTCCCAATGCATGGGGGGCAGAAGTGGGGTGGGTGGGCTTCTCCTTCTGTCCCCCTACTACTTGCTCTTGTTTATGCAAGGAGACTTCCAGATTTAGGTCTGCATGGCTCTCTTTAGCAGTGACCACAAAGATTTGGGCCCTTTGAGGGGCATGGGCCCCTTAAGATAGGGTTTGATAAGGGTAGGTGGGGGGTTCTGGTTGATATCGATTGTATGGGGTGGAGGGTGAGCTTTTTCTCCCCCCCCCCCCGGTTATTTTTTGCCTGCATTATCTTGTTTCTGCAAAGAATGCTTTTTATATAGGCCTGCATGGCTTTCAAATTTAGGCCTACATGGGCCTCTTAAGATATGGGTGGGAAGTCCATTGATTTCCAATGCATGGGGGTCAGAAATGGGGTGGAGGGTGAACTTCTGTTGCATTTTTGTTTCCTCTTGTATATGCAAGAAGGCTTCCAAATTTAGGTCTGTATGGCCTTCAAATTTAGGACTGCATGGGCCCTTTAAGATATGGTTTGATGGGGTGTAGATGGGGAGTTCTGGATGACTTCCAATGCATGGGATGGAGGTGGAGGGTGGACTTCTTCTTCCCCCCATTATTTCTTTTCTCCCCCCCCCCATCATCTTCCTTTTCCTGCAAAGAGCTTTTTCAGGCCTGTAGCCTTTATGAAGGCTTCCCCCTTCCTTATCAACTCCCTAATCTTCTCTTCTAATTTGAATATATATTTCAGTACTTTCTTCCTGCACCCTAGCAAGCCTGTTTCAATCCTATATTTGCAGCTCTACTTTCTATATATGATCCAGCCTTGCAACTGGAGGTATTTGTTGGGCCTGGAAGTCTTGGTTAATTCATTGCCACAATTCTTTTTCTTGCAGGGTCTGAGTCAGCTTTATCTTGACCCCTCCAGGCCACCATGCCCAGCGAGAGGTGAGTTGCCTGCCTAAGTCACACTCCGCCCTTTTCCAAGGCACATTGGGAGCATGTGGGCCTACAGATCCAGTAGGTGCCCTTGATTGAAGTAGTGTGTTCAAGATTAATTGATGTGAATTGGGGATTATGCTTATGAAACCAGTGTGTTACTTATTCTAGATTCATTAGCATGGAGCACAAAGAGTGTGCATTTCTGTACCTGCTGCGAGATTTCTTGTTCTTCTCTCTATTTTGCAGTGACCACAAAGACACCAACAGTCCTGCTGAGAATGAGAGCACTGCTGACTTTGCCATTCGAACCCGCAAGAGAAAAGCTGATGTTGCGACTGTAAGTGCAAAGTTAGGGAAGGAGAAAAGGTTCTCTTGGGTTAATCATTGGTACCATAGTAGTCAAACCAAATCATGCTTGCATAAATGTCAATTTCTTTCATTGAAGGAATGGTTTTGTGAGGGCTCCTCTCATTTAACCCCACCCTGGTTGTTATAAATTGACATCACCCTGTGCAATTGAAAGACCAGATATTATCCATTGACCACATTATTTAAGTATGGTCAAATATGCCATAAAGTCAAGAATGTCAACTATGTAGTTGGAAGCTTGCTGTTTTTATTTCACCATGGTGCCATTTGTTCGTTAGAGTAACCTGCTGTGCAGCTATACACACAGTGCAACTACTGGCTGTCTACTATAATTGCAGGAACTCTGTCATCCATGGCAATGGTCAATGCTTAGCACTACCCATGACTTGCACCCTCCATGAGCTGGCTGCCTCTTCTGTAAAGTTCCTCTAAAACAGCCACTTTCAACCACTGTACCATGGCACACTGGTGTGTCACGAATGGTCCTCGGGACCATTCCTGCATGAATGGTGCTGCGGGAATTGTGGAGAGGGTCATTTATTAGTAGAACTTTTGGGGATATGAGCCCCCATTGGCAGCACAGTGTGCCTTGTCAGTTGTCAAAAAATCAATGGTGTGCCTTGATCATTTTAGTGCCTTGGAAGTGTGCCATGAGATGAAAAAGGTTGAAAATAATTGCTCTAAGAGCTTTTTATCTTAAGTTCAACTGTTTTATAAAATGATGAAATGATTTAATTTGATTTCGTACTTAGCACAAGTTTCAAAGCTTGTTGATGATGGAAGTATCTCCTTTATTTTAATGCAGTTCTAGTAATGTAAATGCTTTAATGATGTTTGGCCATTATTTGATACTACTTGACCAATTAGATGTTCATCCCCTCTTAAAGAAACATCATAGCTGTGCTTTTCTCTACTGAAAATTGGACTATTATCGATAAACTTCTGAAGTTGATTTTTTCCCCATCCACAAGTAAACAAAAGTTGTAGCATATATTATGGAAAGTACAAACATTGGTCCTTAAACAGTTAAATTTACACAGTAATATTAGTGGCTTTGATAGACATAAGCAAGATTATGTTTAAATATGCTTGGTTGTGGGTTTTGGTCATAATGAACACAGGTCTCCTTTGCAGTAATACATGGTATTACTCACTCATTTCATTCAGACTCACTCAGGGCCCGATGCTGAAGGGCTTGTGCCTGCCCATCACCAGCATGCACTGTTGCAAATGTGTCATAAGGCACATCTGCAACAGTCAGCACCAGCCCAGCACCAGAGCTGACTCAGCACAAGCCCATGCTGGACCAGTTCTGGTTGGAGGTTAGCCGGATACTGCTTGGCTCTCCGTGCTAGCGCCTGGTGGCGGAAGAGTAAGTCAGGACAGAGGGAGGTGTTCTGGTGTGGCAGGGGAGTGGGGCGGGAGGGGTGGAGATGGTGGCAGGCCCTGTCACCATATTCTATTCCCCCACCCAGCTGAGCTGACACAGTGAATCTGCACACGCTCTATAGCATCTCCTCGAATCTGCACACGCTCAATAGCAGGCACAGATCCAAGGAGACCCATTGGGGCTGCCTGGTTGCTTCATGAGGTAAAGAAGCATAAGCTCCCTTACTCTGAGTAGCCCTGGTGCTTCTTCCCAGCCCCATGTGTTGCAGTGGTAGCCATTTTGGCACTGCTTTAGCTCTGGGAAATGGGAAGCTCAGGATTGGGCTATTAATCACATTGAAAGCAAGACTGCAAAGAGTAATAGTGGTTCTCACACATTTAGCACCGGGACCCACTTTTTAGAATGAGAATCTGTCAGGACCTACCAGAAGTTATGTCATGACCAGAGATGCCATCATCAAGCAGGAAAACTTTTAACAATTCTGGGCTGCAATCCTACCCGCACTTACCCAGGAGTAAGTCCCATTTACTATCACTGTTAAAAGAATATACATAATAGCTTGTTAAAAAGTACAGGTCTGTAACATTTCCCGACATGCAGTCACATACCATGGTAGCATCAAATCTAATTTAGTAAAAATAAAATATTGAAATGAAAGGACCCACCTGAAATTGGCTCGCGACCTACCTAGTGGGTCCTGACCCACAGTTTGAGAAACACTGGTCTATATAAATAACGCAGTTATGTTAACAAATACTTAGGGAGCACCTTGGTGCCATAGAACCAACTGAGGATGAGTTGTAATTGTGGAATCACCGTGTGCTTAGTTGCAGATCTTAGCTGAGTTTTTTCCTTTTATATGTAGTTTTTACAAGATCCAGATGAAGAAATTGCCAAAACTGAAATGACCAGGAAGAAACAGAATGAAAGCCAGGTAATTGCTTGGACACAAAATTGCTATTGAAAAACATCTGTATCTTACTTGACTGCACAATCCTATTCGTGTCCACTTAGAAGTAAGGTCCATTAAATTCAATGGAACTTGCTCCCAGGTCACTGTGCATAGGATTGCAGCCTGAGTCTCCCTGCATTCTAGTATGATAAGGGCTGGTGTAATATAGTGACTAGGTGGGTGAGTTGTCATCGAAGTCCATGGTTCATAATCTTGCCTCAGCTGTGAGCTTTTAATATGTGGTCTTAGGATGCCACCTTTCTAACAAAATCTTGCAAACTTCTATATCTTTCCCCCAAAATGCTCTTGGCTGCTTGATCCTGTCATTGACAATCCTAAAATAGGTTAAAAAGCAGAATTATTTGCCCAGGTTCATTTCTGCAGAATACATTGAATTATGCGAAATGCCATTTGTTTAAAAAAGAATGAAGGGTCTTTGCATACAGTAAAAATGTTTGGATGAACTTAGAAAGAAACTTTCCTTTCTCTGTTGGCTGGAACAGTAGTTGAAACTGCAGAAATAATGGTTGGGAGCACAGCTCTCTTCTTAAAGTCTGTGACCTAATCCAAAATTTATCGGGGGAGTAAGGATAAGCTTAAGAAAGCCCTTTTGGATCAGGCCAAAGGCCCATCTGGTCCAGCATTCTGTTTCCCATAGTGGTCCACCAGCTGTGCCTGGGAGGCCTCCCAAGCAAGAGAGAGGTTTATTTCTCCATTGCTCCAGTGCAACTGATATTTGGAGGAATATAGCTACTGAATGTGGAGGTAGCACGTGGGCATCATGATGGGTAGCCATTGATAAATCAGTACGTTCCCTTTTTAAAAAAAACATCGCCACATTTTGTGCCAACAAATTCCACATTATACGCTGACTGAAGTGTCTCCTTTTGCTTGTCCTAAATCTTCCACCAGTCAGCTTCATTGGGTGATCCCTGGGCTTAGTATTGTAAGAGAAGGAAGAAGTAACCCCTCTTCTCTTCCCAACACCAAACCTAACTTCCTAAATCTAAAAAATGTTATCTCCACCGTCACTCCTTTTTCAAGTCGCAAACCTTGTAACCTTTCCATGTGTGGAAGATTGTCCTCACTTTTACCTTTTCTGGCTCTACAATATCCACCTTGAAGCATGGCAACTAGAACTGAATGCATTATTTAAAATATGACCATACAATGGGTTTGAGCAGGGGCTTTTATAATACTAGCTGTCTTAGCAGATGAACTTTGTTTGCTATGTACTCAGTTGGAACTGTGTACTTTCTGTTGTCAGTCAACCTGTTACACCATGATAAAGGAAATTCCTCCCCCTTCTGTCCTCACATGCACAATACAGAATGAATTTACAAGGAAGAGCTAGCTATTTTTCACCATCGTACCTGTTCACATGACCATCTTCACATATCCGAGTCTTACATGAGTCAGTCTGGCTCAGATTCACTGAGGAAAAACAATGACCAGTTTGTATGTCAAATTGTTTAAACATCACGTTTAGGTACATAATACAGCCTTGTACTCTAAAAACAAAGTAATGTGTGAATTAGGGACTACCCCTATCATGCCAGAGCACTGCTCGGAGAACCTATTTGCAACTCCAAGTATGCTTTCAGATGAATCCACATTTTGCCAGCATGTAAGTGTACGAAATAGACCCCAGAGATATGCCAAACTTATTGGCACTCAACTCAGAGAGGCGCAACTAAATATGGAACCAGATCATTGGTCCATCTAGGTGAGCAAGGCCTACTCTGACTGGCCAAGCTTCAGGTTGAGATCTGTGTAGAAGACAGTGATTGAATCTGAGCTTCTCCATGCAAAGCAAATGCTCGATTGCTGACCTATATGCCTTTCTGCCCTTTCAGAGTGAAATAATTGTAAAAATTATTTTATGCAACTGAAATGCCTTCGTTTTTCTTCCCTCTCAGTCTTTAGTGGTTATAATCTCAAATAGCTACATGGTTACAATTCAGATTCCTGAAGTCCCCGTTTGCATAGAGTGCATTCGCCCTACAGCTCTTTGAAAAACAAAGCTGATACCATAGCATCTGTTGCTACACAGAGGAACCGCTTCGCAGTAACAGTGTATCATGCTAGTTATCTCCTGGGTTTTTGAAGCCAGCATTTTGATAGCTCAATTGCAGCCCTGGAGTCTATGATGTGACATGCCATCAATGACTCTAGTATAAATTGTTGTCAGCCACTGATGAGAATGGGTCTTGTTTCAGGAGTAAGATAGCCATTTACTAGGAGAGTGAGAGACATAAGAGTAGACAAGCAGAATTTGGCGTGCACAGAGCCCTAATCTAATGTGTGCATATTGAATGGAGTGACTTATTGTCTACTCAGTGTGTAGAGGAGCACTGTTGGTTCCTGTTACGGCATTATGCACTATTTATTGGTGGTTTCAGCTGAGCATAAGGGCAGGGCTTTTAACTGCACTGCAGTTACCCTTGTATGTGATGAGAGGGTAGTTATAGCACCCAGCTGGTGGAAACAGAGTGTTTTCAGCAGGGGTCTGTCTGGCTCTCGAGAATACTGTGCCAAAGCTTAAAATTCTCAGTTTGCCAAACAAGCCTGATTTGTGTTTAACATCCAAGCCTCTATTATGGTTGAATGCAACTTAAATTGGAATGGATGCCTTGAAATCCACTGTCTTTCATTTATAAAAACACTAAATGGGTCTTGTTCTAGCTCAGCTATAATTACAGTGTTCAATTCACCCCATTTGCCATCTGCAGTTCACAGCCTTTGTAGAGATAAAACAGAACCCGTTTATCTGTATAAGCATTCACAAAGTGGATACAACTTGATTTCAGTCTAGGTAGGTGAATTTTCACTGGGACGTTAAGCTGAAAAACCAGTATTGTACTGATAGTGGCACAACATGTATGTCATTGGTTCATTCCCATTCACAAAGTGGCTGACCACCTTCTGACCAGCAACTTGCTGGAAGAGCTGTGAGTCCTTCTAGGTCATAAAAGTGGAACAAGCAGGCAGAAGAGAAGCAAAAGAATGGGCATAGGGAAGCCAAAAGAGCCTGAGCTGTCAGGAGAAAGGTTTGACAATGTCAGATGATGTACTAAAAGGTTTCTTGCTAAATATCTAAGCAGTCCAATTCTGCCTCATCCCGTTCTCTGGGCTTTCTTAAAAAATAAATGCAGGCTGCGTATATGGTTCAGGAAAATGGTCTAGAAAAGTTGTGGTTTCATTCTCAGTCACAACTTTCAGTTGCAGCGTTCATGTTCCTTCCCTAGTGGGTGGGTACTGGAGTAACAGAAACGCATGAGGTTTTTTAGCTGTTTCACATGTAAACCCTTGATAAAACTCTTTATGCCTGGTGCTACCAACAGCACAGTGGTTTTCACTATGATTGAGCTACCGTTATGAACTTTGACTATGAACTTTGTTCTGATGGGAGCTGTTGCTTAGACAGTGTTCCAGGGCTATATTAATGAAATATTGTATAATTAAAAAATAGGCAGTTTTGAGGTTTGGAAATAAACTTTCTGTTGACTAAAGCAGGCTGGTTCTTACATTGCATTTATACCCCTGCTACAAAGTATGTGCAACTTCAGTTACTGATTTCCAGTTCTTAGATGCTAGAGTTGAGGGCTTTACTTCCATCATTGCATATAAGTCAGCAGTTCCCAAAAGTTTTAGCAGCAGGACCCACTTTTTAAAAGTGTCACTGTATTGGGACACACCGAGCTTTACAGGACTGTAAGAAAAGGTTCACCTTACCAGCTCAAGCCTCAGTTTTTATCCTTGGTGGGGCACCTCCTGGAGCATTTGTTAAGCTCCATGTTCATTGGATTGGGACCATTCTGGTTACCTTGCATTCCCCTTGGCCTGGCCTTCAAAAAGAACCAAGACACGTATGCTTACTCATGAGTATATGCACACATGTGGCTCAGTTTCGCTTTCCATAGGCTCAATACATTTGTCAGCTTAAAGGGGAACTTCCTTCTGTAGTGTCTTTTGGGGAGCCTGTGTTCATCAGATCCGGACCAATCAGGTGCCTTGTTCTTCTTGGCTTGCCTTTGAAATGAACTGAGGCATGTTTGCCTACTCATGGGTAAATGTGCAGTGCAGCTCGGTTTCACTTCTTATAAGGCTCAATACATTCTTCCTGACAGTTTCAGTTTCACAACCCACAGATAATTGGATCAGGACTCACTGGTGAGTCCCGACCCACAGTTGGGAAACAGATATGAGAGCTAAGCAAATGTACTTTAGCTTCAGTTTGATGTACTAGCTGTTCAAGAGTTTAACAGTTTTCCGAAGCTTACCGTCCCCAGAAAGCAAGATGTAGCATGGCTGCCAACTTGCATTTGGTATTCATGGTTTTATACGTAGATAAGCTTTACTGTAATTCTTAGGAAAGCAAATTCATACACTTTAAGTCTGCCTTGAAGATGCATTGATGGCTGACAGTACTTAGGTGGGGGAAATGTGTGTGAGAGTGCTCACAGCCAGCATCATGTCTTGTTCATTATCATCCGAACTCTGAGGAAGCAGGGTAACTGTCTGGAACTTCCATCTGTTTCTTCCCCACCTGTAAATCCTTCTTTCTTGCTTTACACTATCAAGAACACCACCATCAGGTAGAAATTCTAAACAGATGGGATTTTTAAACTTGGAGCCTTCGTTCAGAATCTGTATATATTTGTTGGAGAAAGCTAACGCAGTGTAAGAAGTCGCTATCAAAAAGGATCACTGACTGCTTTGACATCCATGTTTGTCTTTTCCTTTGCTGCGGTGGTTTTTCAGAAAGAAATATAGTGAAGCCTAATGGCAAAAAACTGCCTAGCCTACAAAAGTAGGCCCCTTCTAATTTCTTTGAATGGATTACATGAAAGCTAATCAACTATTTTATGAACTTCTTTATAGCTATGGTCCTTAATATGTTTCTTTATTTTTCTTTCAATAGTCATCTTCAAATTATGATGCACAAGCATATCATATACTGATCCCCACACCAGAGAAAGAAGATGAACTAGGGAGTCCAGCATTTTCTCCTTTCGTGCACCAAAGTCTGGCATCTGCTAGAACTTCACCACTGCCTATGTTGGGGTAACTTTTTTATCTCCATTTCATTACTGGTTATGTTCTTCTGTGTTGAATATATGAAGCTGTTTTGTCCTTAGGCCGTCAGTCTACCTTGCATGTACTTTCTTGCTCTGACACTGGCTCTCCAGAATCTTAGGTGAAGGTGTCATAAGAACATAAGAACAGCCCCACTGGATCAGGCCATAGGCCCATCTAGTCCAGCTTCCTGTATCTCACAGCGGCCCACCAAATGCCCCAGGGAGCACACCAGATAACAAGAGACCTCATCCTGGTGCCCTCCCCTACATCTGGCATTCTGACTTAACCCATTCCTAAAATCAGGAGGTTGCGCATACTCATCATGGCTTGTACCCCATAATGGATTTTTCCTCCAGAAACTCGTCCAATCCCCTTTTAAAGGCGTCTAGGCTAGACGCCAGCACCACATCCTGTGGCAAGGAGTTCCGCAGACCGACCACGCGCTGAGTAAAGAAATATTTTCTTTTGTCTGTCCTAACTCTTCCAACACTCAATTTTAGTGGATGTCCCCTGGTTCTGGTGTTATGTGAGAGTGTAAAGAGCATCTCCCTATCCACTCTGTCCATCCCCTGCATAATTTTGTATGTCTCAATCATGTCCCCCCTCAAGCGTCTCTTTTCTAGGCTGAAGAGGCCCAAACGCCGTAGCCTTTCCTCATAAGGAAGGTGCCCCAGCCCCGTAATCATCTTAGTCGCTCTCTTTTGCACCTTTTCCATTTCCACTATGTCTTTTTTGAGATGCGGCGACCAGAACTGGACACAATACTCCAGGTGTGGCCTTACCATCGATTTGTACAACGGCATTATAATACTAGCCATTTTGTTCTCAATACCCTTCCTAATGATCCCAAGCATAGAATTGGCCTTCTTCACTGCCGCCGCACATTGGGTCGACACTTTCATCGACCTGTCCACCACCACCCCAAGATCTCTCTCCTGATCTGTCACAGACAGCTCAGAACCCATCAGCCTATATGTGAAGTTTTGATTTTTTGCCCCAATGTGCATGACTTTACACTTACTGACATTGAAGCGCATCTGCCATTTTGCTGCCCATTCTGCCAGTCTGGAGAGATCCTTCTGGAGCTCCTCACAATCACTTCTGGTCTTTACCACTCGGAAAAGTTTGGTGTCGTCTGCAAACTTAGGCACTTCACTGCTCAACCCTGTCTCCAGGTCATTTATGAAGAGGTTGAAAAGCACCGGTCCCAGGACAGATCCTTGGGGCACACCGCTTTTCACCTCTCTCCATTGTGAAAATTGCCCATTGACACCCACTCTCTGCTTCCTGGCCTCCAACCAGTTCTCAATCCACGAGAGGACCTGTCCTCTAATTCCCTGACTGTGGAGTTTTTTCAGTAGCCTTTGGTGAGGGACCGTGTCAAACGCCTTCTGGAAGTCCAGATATATAATGTCCACGGGTTCTCCCGCATCCACATGCCTGTTGACCTTTTCAAAGAATTCTATAAGGTTCGTGAGGCAAGTCTATAAGGTTCGTGTCACATCATCTGCTTATCTGACCCTTTAATTGAAGATGCCGGGGTGTTGAATTTGTAGCTTCTGTGTTGTGCTGAGAAATGGTCCCTCTCATAAGTTTACACTTTTTTTCTCTCTTTTCTGTAGGTGGGCAAATAGGGATGATGTATGGAAAAACATGTTAATCAAAGAACAGGCATATGTGAGAGATAAACTATATATGCAAAGGCACCCACTCTTGCAACCAAAAATGCGGGTAATTCTCCTAGACTGGTTAATGGAGGTGAGCTTTACTCTTTCTTTTTTATTTGCTGACACTTGAAGCATGTTATGTATTAATGTGAACTTATCTGCCTCTGATCAGTTCTGTGACTCATGGCAAATCCTCTGATAACAATTAGTTTCTGTGGGAACATAGATATATTCTCACAGAAGTACATCCATACTTCCCCAGAGGCGCAGGAGGAGAAAATCCAGTTTAGTGGCATTTGGGGGGGCATCCAGAACTCTGTCATCTGTTGCATAAAATCATTAACTAGTCCTCTGTGCTAGGAGCAGCTATCATAATGTTGCTTTCTAGAGCAGAAAAAGCCATTGTTTTGGGGGTGGGCTATGGCATCCTAGGAAAGGAGCTAATGTTTCTGGAATTGTAGTTTAATTAAGCATACGTGGTGTGTACTTGTTTGCTTCTAGGGTCTTTGAGGAGGTTAAGGATTTGTTAATAGGGAGATGAAAGCATGAGAACAAGCTTTTAGACTCTGTTCCATCTTTTAGTCTAACAAACATTACTGTGCATTTCCTGAATTGCTACTTTCCAGAAGTCTTTAATCAATGAATGTGTTTTCCTGCACTCTGTTTTTTGCTCCTGTCTAGGGAGACTGAAGGGAGAGTGGGGTTTTTGCTTAAGTGCTGGTTTCACAGGAGCATCCCTTCTTGCATAGCTGTGGGGATTGCATATGAAAGGCGTTGCTTGAAACAGACACAACCTCTAATCTGGTTACCAGGAAAGTTTTGCAGTGTTGGAAGCAACTAGTGACTTCCTCTTATGTGGTAAAAATATAATGGGGCAACAAAGCCTAAGCTATGTTATAGACTCAGAAGAACACAGATCTATTTTGTACTATTAAAGTATGTCCTGTGCAACTTTAGCAGTGGTACAAGGATGGTGCAAGTAATGCTCTTCTTCTTACTGCAGGTTTGTGAAGTCTACAAACTTCATAGAGAGACGTTTTATTTAGCACAAGATTTCTTTGATCGGTTCATGGCAACGCAACAGAACATTGTAAAGACGCTTCTGCAACTTATTGGAATTTCATCGTTATTCATAGCTGCAAAGCTTGAGGTAAGATGAGCCAGTCAAAGTAAGAGAAGCTGAATATGATTATTGGGCATCTTTTTGTGCGAGTCACACTTGTTAAATGTGATGAAATGCCCTGTGGAGTACAAGGAAAATCCTTCCTGCTTTTACTGGGCTGCTCTTTCATACATGCCTGATTTGCTGCTACAAAAATCTCTCAATATTGGAGGAATGGTTAATTGTAAAGGCTGACTCCTGCCTGTCCAAGACTAGAAGGCACTTGAAGAAAAAATACCTTTAAACACGAATACCTATACTATTAAATTGGGTGCATTAGGCATCTCCTGGGTAAAGTTTCTGCTGTTATGAATGCAGTAGAAATGAAGCCAGTATGGATTGGAAATCAGGCAGGGAAAGAGCAAGAATGTGCTTTGACACAAATTGTTAAGTGATAAGTTCTGTTGCCCCATCTCTGACAAGTTGGCATAAGGGGCTGTGATCCTTGATCTTGTGAACTGACAGTAATCTGAATTTTCAAAGCTGCTTTCGTGACATTTGCAGTTAACTACTTACCCTAGTAGTTTTGAGCTGGGTTGGGGGGGAGATGTTTTCTGTGTCAATCAGAGTAGTTTTGTTACCCAAGTTGCAGACAGTGATGGCTGTCGTAGTGTCTGGAGCCATCTGGCTTTGCCACTGTCATGATTCTAAATGCCACTGTTGACAACATATTGATGTCTACTTCATATTTCAGGAAATCTACCCTCCGAAGTTGCATCAGTTTGCATATGTTACAGATGGTGCTTGTACAGAAGAAGAAATCCTTGGAATGGAACTCATCATCATGAAGGTAGGCATGACTCCACCACATGTCTCGTGAGAACCTAAAGAAGGTGTCATTCAATTTTTAAGCTGCTGTATCCTCTGAGACTAGTCAAAGCCTTTTCGAAACCACTTGGTCCAAAGCAACTGCATGGTGAAGAAACTGCCCTTTTCTCTGTATACGTCTCACTGGTGCAGTACTACATTTTACATGATGCTATAATTGTACATTTTGGGTGTATTTAGCAGTGCAGATGGAATCTTCTGTCCCCCAGGAAGCCTCTTGAGCAACTTCATCACTTAAAAATGCTGGGACGGTAGTGCATCTTGAGGCTTACGACAGTCAGTTTTACAAGTACATGGTGAAAAATAAAGCAAATGGTTCCTGTAAACAAATTCCATACATTGCTGTGTATTCTTGTTAGCATGTGGGGGTTTGTATAAATTCCATCTGTACCATCCAAAAGCTGGACTACAGAGACCTGTTTATACACTATATGTGGATATACTGCATGTGCAGTGCACTGGGTGTGCAGTGCAGCAGTGAGATTGTACTCACCTTGAGACACCTTGTGGTAAAGGTGCATGGTAGTGAATGTGAATGCGAATGCATCCCATCTTCATATCCCAATCTTGAGAGCAAAGCCTTCATGGTCTCAGTGAATGTACTTGCATCACACTTAGGACATCATCCTCATGCAATATCAAGCTGTGATCCTGCTGCCCCATTGTGCATTTAGCTCAAGTGTTTGTGAGTGTGTGGGCTTTAGGTTTGTTGCCTTTTTAGCTACCAATCTGGTCTTCTTTAGCGTCAGTATTGGTATTGTAGAGAGATCTCTCTCAGCCTGTTGCAATGGGCCCTATGAGGGCCTTGCATAAGGATAATATGTTAGAATCACTGAATGTGTTACCGCGTCTCTGCAAACACAGCTGTAGGGTGGCTGAGCATTGGAAGTAAACACAGTATGCACCATTCAAGGTGCTGAAGAATCCCACTTTTGTCTCCTGACTTGTGTTCTTTTCTAGGCACTTAGCTGGAATCTCAGTCCCCTCACAATTGTGTCCTGGCTAAACATATATATGCAAATTGCATACCTCAGTGAAGTGTGTGAGGTGCTGCTACCACAGTATCCCCAGCAGATATTTGTACAAATAGCAGAGGTGAGGATGATTCTTACCCTTAAATGTTTCCCCTTCATTTTAAGAATGTTCTTGTTGACTTGCTGTTCTCCCTTTTGAAGCTTTTGGATCTCTGTGTGTTGGATGTTGGCTGTTTGGAATATACATACGGCATTCTAGCGGCTTCTGCTTTGTATCACTTCTCCTCCTGTGAGCTGATGCAGAGGGTTTCGGGTAAGCTGCATTTTTGGTTTGTTTTTTTAACCTACTAACTAGAGCTGCTGTTAGTCGAGATATAACTTTGAAGTGGGTTTCTTCTTAACTTTCCAGGCTATGAACTGTGTGACATAGAGGATTGTGTGAGGTGGATGGTTCCCTTTGCTATGGCTATCAAGGAAGTGGGAAGTTCAACACTCAAACAATTCAGAGGTGTTCCTTTAGAAGATTTGCACAATATACAGACACATATGAACACCCTGGATTTGCTGGTGAGTTTCACGCTGGTATCTCAGTAGTGTAGAAGCAGAGAATAAATGTGCACAGAACAGCAAGTGTAAGGAAATTCCTGGATGTCTCAAATGTGTACAGGTGCAGCCTATTTATCCATGGATAAATATCCAAAAAATATCCAATATATTTTTTATCTGCGGATTTGTCTCAAATGGAGTGGGGGTACTGAAAGTCACACACACCTTTGCCTCCTGCACCCTGTGCTGTTGTCTCGATCTGCTTCCAGGCAGCCCAAAACACTACAAAAAGGCTCCGCCTCACCCAGGCAGGGAAATAGCCCTGGAGCCCTGGAAGAGGTTCACCTTGCAAAGGAACAGTAACATTCCTGGAGCCCCTGAGCCAGCAAAGAGGCTGAAGAGGGGGGCGGAAAACCCTGTGTAACCAGAAAATGTGCGGCAAAGTGGAGCGCTCTCTCACACACATGCAGGGGCAGGTGTAGCAACAGAGGGGATTGCTTTAAAAAACCCAGAGAGTGTTTACCAAATTCCCCCCCAGGCTATCACCAACACAAGCAAGCCTTCCTACCAAGCAAAGCATGAGATATAGCTTACAATGTTCTCCACACTTTTCTGGGAGTAAGCCCCATTGACTGGAATGGGGCTTACTTCTGAGTAGGAACGCATAGGGCTGGACTCTTAAACGCTCAGCTTTCATTCCAACTGTGAAAGAAGCCGGGCAGCTGGCAAGGGAGGGCTGATTATGGAGGGGAAGGGATTGATAACAGCTGCCTGAGTATCCTCCATCAGGCTGGAAGTGTCAGGCTGCAGCTCTATGCAACTCTATGCAATTTAGCACATGTTTTTGTTAATCGCGCCGAGGAATGGAACTAACGCAGATAAATAGGCTCCACATGTACTTGATTTTTCTTGACATATGAGAGAGCAGTTCAGTACTACAAGTGCTTTCTCAAGCAAATACTTTTGGAATAGGGAAAATTGAAGCCTAGAATCTATATTCACTGAGTCACTAAAGCAGCAATTTTCAACCACTGTGCTGTGGTGCAGTGGTGTGCTATGTGAGATTGGGGAGGGTCATTTATTAGTAGGGCCATTGGATGTGAGTCACTTGCCAGGAGCACAGTGTACCTTGTTTGTTGTCATAAGACCGATGGTGTTCCTTGTCAGTGTGTCGTGCAGTAAAAAAGTTGAAATCTTGGGACTTGGACTGAGAATTTAGTTACAAGACCTTGCAGCTCAGTGGCAGACTCCAGAGAAGTCACATAGTGAAAAGTGGGAACAGTGAGCTACCTTGCAAGAGAGCAGATGTCATAAAGTGTTTTGTCAATTCCAGTTGTGAACTAACTGCTGTAGCATAAGAACATAAGAACAGCCCCACTGGATCAGGCCATAGGCCCATCTAGTCCAGCTTCCTGTATCTCACAGCGGCCCACCAAATGCCCCAGGGAGCACACCAGATAACAAGAGACCTCATCCTGGTGCTCTCCCCTACATCTGGCATTCTGACTTAACCCATTCCTAAAATCAGGAGGTTGCGCATACACATCATGGCTTGTACCCCATAATGGATTTTTCCTCCAGAAACTTGTCCAATCCCCTTTTAAAGGCGTCTAGGCTAGAAGCCAGCACCACATCCTGTGGCAAGGAGTTCCACAGACCGACTACGCGCTGAGTAAAGAAATATTTTCTTTTGTCTGTACTAACCCGCCCAACACTCAATTTTAGTGGATGTCCCCTGGTTCTGGTATTATGTGAGAGTGTAAAGAGCATCTCCCTATCCACTCTGTCCATCCCCTGCATAATTTTGTATGTCTCAAACATGTCCCCCCTCAAGCGTCTCTTTTCTAGGCTGAAGAGGCCCAAACGCCGTAGCCTTTCCTCATAAGGAAGGTGCCCCAGCCCCGTAATCATCTTAGTCGCTCTCTTTTGCACCTTTTCCATTTCCACTATGTCTTTTTTGAGATGCGGTGACCAGAACTGGACACAATACTCCAGGTGTGGCCTTACCATCGATTTGTACAATGGCATTATAATATTAGCTGTTTTGTTCTCAATACCCTTCCTAATGATCCCAAGCATAGAGTTGGCCTTCTTCACTGCCGCCGCACATTGGGTCGACACTTTCATCGACCTGTCCACCACCACCCCCAGATCTCTCTCCCGATCTGTCACAGACAGCTCAGAACCCATCAGCCTATATGTGAAGTTTTGATTTTTTGCCCCAATGTGCATGACTTTACACTTACTGACATTGAAGCGCATCTGCCATTTTGCTGCCCATTCTGCCAGTCTGGAGAGATCCTTCTGGAGCTCCTCACAATCACTTCTGGTCTTTACCACTCGGAAAAGTTTGGTGTCGTCTGCAAACTTAGCCACTTCACTGCTCAACCCTGTCTCCAGGTCATTTATGAAGAGGTTGAAAAGCACCGGTCCCAGGACAGATCCTTGGGGCACACCGCTTTTCACCTCTCTCCATTCAGTTGTCAATTAAGGTGCCTTAAATCATTTCTATTCATGAGGAAACAAATGGTGGTGTCCTAAGAGTGTACAGCATGTAGCAACAAGAAGCAGCATTTTTAATTTGTGACAAACATTTGAATTTTAAGCCACTTCTCAGTACTGATTGTCACTTTACACTTTGTACTCAGTTGGAATTATTTAGATATAAAGGTGTACTGAAAGGCAGAGTATGAAGTGTGTGTATTTTGATATACCCTCTTAAGACAACTAGCAGGAAAGAAGTGAAACAAGGCCCCACTCATGTTTAGCAAGTTTCAAGCAATACACAAGTGTTGCATTGCACCTCTGGTGCTGCTCTTGTATATTTTATTCTCAGGTAGCTAAATTAGAGTTGCTTCTGATGCCTAAGAAACAATGTGAGCCTTTCTGTACACATCAAGTAAAGTGTATTTGTGGTGTTGAATGTGCCCTCTTGGTCTGCTGGTCTTCCAGGACAAAGCTCAAGCTAAACAAGCCATATTGACTGATAAGAACCGGAGTTCTCCATTGCCCCTGGGAGTCCTCACCCCACCACAGAGTGGTAAGAAATCGTCACTTTCATCCAAACAGCTCTAGCAATGCAAGCTGCTCCCGCTGAAGACTGGAGTTCTGCCTTTGTGATTCTTGATTTTCCTTCACTATGGAATGCTGCCAATGACTGAAAGCCTTAAGAATTTTTATGGGCGGGGGAATACGTATTTTAATAATAGAAGAAACTTGCATTATGAGAAACTATTTTTATTGGACATTTGTCTTTTAAATGGACTGATCAAGTACACCAGCCGTCCCAAATAACAGGCGTTTGCTTGGATTGCTGCTAAGGCGGGTGATACTTAAGATGCCGTGACTTGGGTGTAGGAGAGAAGGGACTTTGTCCTCTGGCAATTGAGGGCACTGTGGCTGCTCTGCTTTGTGCTAGTTGTTGAGGACAAGCCTCTTCTCAGATCTTCTCGTTTACAGCTTGATATTGCTTATAAAACACTTTGTATAAATGCTCTTTAATTTTTAAATAAAAATGATACCATCAGAGTTTCATGCAGACCTTGTGTTGTATGTATCGAATGAAAGGTGGAGGAAAGGGGGATGGGCAGTGGCCGTGTTTCAACACTCCATACTTTTTTCAAATCTCAATTGTTGGCATTCTTGTACGGCTTTTTTTGCCTACACTGAGGCTATCAAAGCAACTAATGACCATTGTGAATTCAACCAGGTCTTCATGCCTCAGGATATGGTACTCCACCATTCACCAACCATTTGAAAAACCTCTTGGATTTGTTCATGGAATAATGCGTTTAGATTGGTATAGCCCAGACAAAGATGCTGGGAGGCTGTTTTGTGTGTGTGTGTGCAGGCAGACACTTGTCATGGAAACTGGTGCAATTGCCTGTGCTGGGCAGGGGGCTGGATTAGATGACTTTGTGGGGCCCTTCCAAGGTTCTAGGATTCTAATCAGAGTTACCCCTGTTCTGTAGCAGGTGTTACAGTTGTAGAATAACATCTCCATAGAGGGATGAAACATAGACTTGGCAGGAAGCATCTTTGTTTCTGGGTTGCTTCCTGCAAAGTGAGGAACCACACTTGGGAGCTAGATTTTTGGGTTAAAAAATATATTTGGTCATGAGGCTTACCAAATGAACTTGAATTACTCTATCTTGCAGCCTTACCCACTTCATTGGATTGTGAGAATACAGGAATAGAGGAACTAGGTGTGTCTTTGAGCATCTTGGAAGAAGGATGTGATGAAACACTATAAATTGTTTAAATTTTAGCCTTAACTCAGCATTTTTCAAAATGTGGGTTGGGACCCACTAGGTGGGTTGTGAGCCAATTTCACAATTGTGAATTATTTTGTCGACTTATAGTCTTGTGCAGGAGTGTCCAAACTCTTTGGCAGGAGAGCCACATCATCTCTGACTGTGTTGGGGCTGGGAAAAAAAATCAATTTACATTTAAAATTTGAATAAATGTACATAAATGAATATATTGGAGATAGAACTTATCAATGAATGAAGGTCTCATGATAGCTCAAGGCCTATAAAAGACCTTGGCAAAGCAAGACTGGCCTTTCCTATGCTGCCATTGCTGCTTCACAGACATGATACACCAAGCAGTGGAGGGAACCCACTAGTAGCCCGTAGTTCATATAAGAGGTCAAACAGTTGACCTTCACTCTGAGAGTAGTTGTGTTGGGCCAGCATGGGCTCCAGCAAGTCTCTAAAGAGCCAGAGGCTCATTGGAGACTGGGGGCTTCCTGTGGGCTAGATTGGGGGTCCACGAGGGCTGCAAATGGCCTCCAGGCTGGGGTTGGGCACTTCATTGTTACTGTTTGCACATAAATTGACCCTGGTAGCATGCTATGGAAAGGATTAAGTTTAGTGGGGTTTCTGTCTAGTAGCGCATGCGTCTAATTTCCCTGGAAAATGCAGTGGTCAGAATTGAGCAGAAGCCGCTTCATGTGAGTTGTGGCAACCAACCAAGTTTCTTACCAACTCTGTGTCATGAAGCCACATCTAATCTTTTCTCTCTTGCAAGTGTGCCAGTTTGCAGAACCATTTGCCATCTGGTTGGCTGCTGTTGGAAATAGAACATTGGGCTAGAAGAACCTCTGATCTGATCTTGCTGAAAACATTAGAGCCCTACTGGAATGAATGCACTCTGATTGCAACATGTAGGAGAGTATTCCAAAGAAACATTCACCATTCAAATATTGTAATTAATAACCAGGAGATCTTGCAAGGCACTACTGTGTTTTATGCAGGTGACAAAAGGCCAGATCTCCTTAATAGTAAAATAGCTTCATGTGTCTGACCATTCTTGTGCTCAGTTAAATGTTTTTAAGGCTTTTTGATGGTGTGTATGTCTGATTTCCATGAAAATGCATTTTTAGTATGTGTTTTTGCCAGTCTTTCTCTACCTTGGCAAGGCATCGTTGTGGTGGTGTGACAATGCATTTGGCACATAAGAATTACTTTGATTTATAGTTCACTTGTTTACTCACCATGAACATTAAATTTGTGTTTTAATCCAGTAGATTCTCAGTTTATACCTGGTGAACTAGAAAGTTTGAAAACAATGTATTTACCCTTTTATATTGTAATGCAGAAAGGAGCTCAGCCAACATATTTCTGGGAGTTGCACATTATATGTCAAAGAGCTACATGTGACTTGCGAGCCATGGTTTGGCCACCCCGATGTCGAGGGAATTTCTGAGAGGCTTTGTTCCTAGGCCATAAAAAGCTTCAGCGGTCAAAATCTGAGCCTTTTTAATTGAGCCTGGAATCTGATTGGTGGTATTAAGATCCCACCCTTCCTCCAAAGAAAGGGAAATGGGCATGACCCAGGGTGACCTGGTGTGCTTCATGCAGGCATCTCTTCACTGAGGGTAGCCAACGAAGCAGTTAGAAGAATTGGGCAATATGATGCCAGCTTAGGTTTTGGCGTCTTCAGTGCAAAGCAGCTGGGGCCTCTAAAATGTGTGGAAGGAGACTGGCATTGAACTAACTATAGATTTGGCTGGGAATTTAAATATGCGCAAACTGCAGTGATGGTGGGAGCGGATCGCGCAAAGCAGAGAAGCACTTTTATGTCTCCTAAATTAGAACAGCAGCCACAGCTGTCGTGTACAAGATTTTTAAGATACAGATGTCCCAATTGCATGAAAAGTCGGCATTGTCTTACCTTGTGCATCTTGGAATTGGGATTGTGGGTTAAGTGGTAAATGAAGGGGTGCGAATTCTCTTTACTGGTCCAATAGTGTGACATTGACTTTTTGTAACAGGTTGGGGGGATCTGCAGGCAGACTTGTTTCTCATCAACCCTTCCAAGTTTTTTTGTAATGGGAAAATCCAAAGTTGGCATATGGAAATCGCCAGTGCTAAAATGGGAGAATGTACCATATAAATGAAAATTTGCATAATTTGGTAGTGCTTTTTTCATTAAAAATAATAAAGGTAGTTGGAGGTAGTGCTTTATTCTTTTACACCTCGCCTTTCCAGAGCTCAAGGCTACTAACAATTCACTTTAAAATGCAACTAAATAAGCACTATACAAAACACACAACACAAACTCTGTAATCACCATTAATCATAGCAGCAATATTATAAATAGCTCATTATATCAAAGTTGCAACTAAAAATAAAGGTACCCAATAAACAAGAACAGAAATATTAAAGAGCAGCAACAAAACATTAACACAGCCATAAAACAGTCCACCCCACTACCTTAAACAGCTAACTGAAAGTCTTTAGCCCCCTGCCAGAATCTTTCCAATGAACAAGAGAGGGAGTTCTGTAATCACAATGCCACCACAAAAAAGTCCCGGTCCCTAACCTTCACTGTCTGTTGAAATAAGTGGATTAGTCCTCAGGTGCTACACAGGAGTCCTTCTAGGTTTTGTAGAGAGCAGGTTGACTCTTCCACCATTCTTTCTCCCATCCAGTCAATGCTTAACCCATTTTTGTCCAACCCATAGGTGTACTCATTTGGTCCCTGTTGTGTATAAGCAACACTGGGCAGAAATGGCTTAATAGTGCATAGAAATAACAGTTGTGGGTTGCAGTAATCCAAGTCCAAAAGATGCCTGCATTTAATCCAGTGTGTTTCAAAGCAGCTTGGTTGCTACTGCCACAGTGCTACTTCTTTCTCTTGTTTCCCCCCCAATGCTGAGCTCTGTTTTTGAATGCAGGCAGAACTTAGCCAGAAAATAGTTCTAGTGCTGCAGAGCTTACTGATCTACACAAGTACTTGTAGCATGTGGATGAATCTGTTTCTCAGCCAGCAGTAATGTACTTCAGGTGTGTGACCTCCCCAAGGTATTTTTCTGCACAGATGATTTCAGGGTTAATTACACTGGGTTGGTTTCTGAGGATTAGAACACCTTAACCCTGTTTCTGAGTTAAATCTAATTCCAAGTAAGCCGTTCTTAACCTCAGAAGTAGCCACATGTAAATTCAGCACAGAGCAGTTCCCATGTAACTTAGACAACATTTTTTACATGACTCAGATAATCCAGAAGTTCCTTAATAGTATGATATGTGCCATTGCTTATGTCAGGTTGTTGGTGGATTCCAGACAGTTGGTGGGGGAGGAGAGCACTGACATCTCTCCCCATTTTGTTAACTTTCCTAGACCAGGGGTCTGCAACCTGCGACTCTAGAGCCGCATGTGGGGTGAAAGTGGCAAAGGGGGTAACAGGAGGCACCTGTGTTGGGAGGGCAGGCTGCTTCCCTCCGCCCCCTGAGCTCACTGCCCTCCTCTCCCTTCACCCCCACCTGCCCCGCATTGGTTTCCCTTTCCAATTTTGCTGCTCTGCAGGCTTAAGCTCCCTGTTTTTCCCTTCCCCAACTCTCCGGCAGGACACCCTCCTCCTCAGCCATTGCGAGCCCTTGCAGCCTGCCTTTCCCTGAGCAGGTCCCCACTCAGTGCAAGGAGAGGCTTTTCCTCCACAGCTGAGGAGACATCCTGTGTGTTTACTCAGTAGTAAGCCCCATTACTGACTACAGCTTACTTGTGAGTAGACCTGCGCAGGTCTTTTTGAGAGCAAGCCCCGATGTAGTCCCTGGGCTACTCCCAGGAAGGTGTGGAGGGCTCTAGCCTCAGCCCCTTCCTGTGCAGGTCTACTCACAAGTAAGTCCCACTGTAGTCAGTGGGGTTTCCTCCCAGGAAGGTGTGGAGGGCTGCAGCCTCAGCCCCATCCTATGCAGGTCTACTCACAAGTAGTCAGTGAGGCTTCCTCCCAGGAAAGTGTGGAGAGGACTGCAACCTGAGAGCTCCAACCAACTTGTCTGCTCAGAAGTCCCATTGTAGTCAATGGGGCTTACTCCCAGGATAGTGTGGAGAGGGTTGCAGCCTGAGTGAGGGAGGGCAGGCAGGCAGGGCAGAAGCTGGCCTGTGGCTCCCCCCCCCAGCTCTGGCTTCTTCTCTTCCCCACCTCTGGAGTCTGTGTCCTTTTTTCCTTCCAGCAGGGTGCCTCTGGAAGGTGGGGGGAGTTCTTTAGTATCCATGTAAGATAAGCAGATGTCATAACTGCCATATGTATTAGAATCCTGGAAGATTTGGTGAGGAGGTAGATGTGGTGTCAGCAGTGGCCCCTTTAATGGTAAGGCCTGGGCATCCAGCAGAGTGTGCTGCACAGCTGCAGCCACTTGAAGGCAATAGGGCCCTCAGGGATATAAGGAGCACCTGAGGCAGGAAGGGGGGGTGTGGGTTGGAGAAGGAGTGCAGGTGGGAGAGGAGACTGACTTGCCTTATTGACTTGGATACCCTGACTGACTGACTGACTTTGGAATCTGACCTTGGACTGTGACTTGGCTTATTGATTTTGGACTCTGCCCTGGATGCTCTGACTGATTTTGTGACTAATGGACTGCTGGAGACACTGGAGTTTGGTGTGTGGCTGCTGTGCCCAAGACCTGCTGAGGACCCAGGGTCTGCTGTAGTGGTGGGAGGCTGCTGGCAGGAGAGAGGACCTCTGCAGGTTGAACAGGCAAGCTACCCTGGAGGTGGGGGTCCAGCAGGACTGCAGGGCAGAACCAGGGTCATTTGTTGGGGGAAAGAAGGGGAGCTAATTTGCTTAAAGTGGGCCTAATTCTCCAGGCAGAGAATGGCCTTGGAATCAGGCAAAACACCATAGAGGACCAGGTGTCTGAAAACACAGGACAAGAATGTATGACAAAACTAACTAAAAGCTACAAGAGGGGGCTACATTATAAAAATGGGACCTATAAGAGCATAAAGGTAAAAAACAAAAACTATATATGCAGTGTTATCTTCATTTTAGATGTCAAAAGGGCTTTGTGGCTCCTGAGGTTTTTTTCCCTCCGGAAAACAGGTCCAAATGGCTCTTTGAGTGTTTAAGGTTGCCGACCCCTGTCCTAGATTCATCCCTAGAGAGATTAGGATGGCTTCTGGTGTCTTGGTAACCTTGCTAAAAAATGCAGTATTTTAAAATAGCATACAAGTCTCCCTTGATCTAGGTCAGGGGTGTCAAACATAAGGCCTCCTGGCCAGATGCAGCCCCCAGAAGCTATCTGGTCCCCATTATAATTGGGCTGTCCCAGTGCCACCCTTTCAGCAGCACCACTTCTGCCAAGGCATCACTTCACAGGGCACCTCTGAGCTGAGAAGTGACGCTTCAGAAGTAGTGCTCGTGAAAAGGTGGCCATGCTCTCCCATATCTTGAAAACATGATCAAGATGCATATTTATTCTGTCATTTGCAGCTGATGAGTTTTAGTCCTCAAGAGTTTGAGAACTCTTAGAACAAAGGGCAACCTACATGAGAACAAAGTGCTCATTCCTGGCCATCAACTGCTGAATGAGATCACTTTCTGCTTATTGATGTCACTTCTGGCCTTCAGCGGGCACCATGAATGCTCTTTGGCCCACTATATGAAACAAGTTTGACGCCCCAATCTAGGTGGTCATATATGTAACCCCCCCCCCCATTCATGTATTCTTAGGGTTGTACACTTTGGTTGTATTTTGAAATATTCTGGTAGCCCAAGTAGTATTCCCATTTTGCAGATAAAGAACTGAGGCTGGCAAGGACATTGCTAATGCTCTTTTCTGTGACTGTGATGGAGGGCAGCAGAGAGAATTTTGGACTGGAGCTGAACAGGAGATGGATAGTGTTGTCTTTAACAAGAAAAGCACTGCATCACACTGTCCATCTTCTGCTGGCTTGGAGACTTCCTTTTGCTTTTTAAAGGTACCCTCAACTTTAGCTACTTGCCATACATTCTGGAAGATCTTGCAAAAATATTTCTTGTTTTCTCAAGTTTACATCTCCCCAGCTTTCACGGTTGCTGTGAGGCAGACTGCCTGAGAGATGAAAATAAATCTGTGTCATTTTATTTTCCCCCCCAAATGTGTGAAGTTCATTTCCGCTTATTTTTCCCACACATACACACATATGCACAATTATGCAGGCTTAGTAAAAATGCCTACACTCTTCTTCTAATGCTCTCTCTGTGAAGGAATGCATATGCACTGTACTCTCTGTTCTTGAAATACCATATGCTTGGGTCTGTCAGCTTAAAATACCCCAGTGAAGTGATGCTTTAATTCAACCAATAAACTTCCCTTCGACCACAACCTATCCTTCAAGGTTAATTAATCTCCCTCAAAGTACCTGTCAGTAGGGAAATGGGGGCATTTGGCATCCAGCAACTGAAGGAACCTGTGGAAGCTGATAAGAGTTGATAGTACCGTTGATGAGACTCTCTTGCTGCGCATCTGCAGTGTGGTGCTCTGGTTAGGACGACAGCATTTGAGTCAATCCATTGGTTCGATTATTCAAGCGAAAATGTATTTCAACTCTTGTTTGTGTAACAGTTTGAATGTGTGAAGCACAGATCTTATCATGGTGCAATCCTTGTAACAAACTGTAAGATAAGCAAATATTATCCCCCCCCCCATTGTAGGTGAGGCAGAGGTGGCCTCAGGTTGTCAGCTATTACTCCAGAGCCCCTTAGCACCTGTGATGGTATAAGTCTAGAAAGACAAGTACAGCCACTGTATCTCATCTATGGGTGTCTTCTGTGTCATCACAGGGCCTCTAAGGGATGCTTGTAGGGCCCAAAAATTTGTGGGAACCCTCCCAATGCAGTGCTTTTCTGCAGGGCCTTCAGCAAGCTGGCACCAGCCCTGAGCTGAGGCTGAAAGGCATGCCTAAGGCTACTTAGTGCATTTCTGGTTCAGGTGCAGTATCAATGGAGGAAAGTCCTGCTGCAGAGCATAGTTCCTTAGCCATTGTACAACCAGATCTCCACTCATCTTTCATACCTGTTCTCAAAACTACACATTTTAAAATATGCATTCCTCTGCATGCAAGAGAAAAGGCAAGAATGCCTCTTCAAAGAGGATGTTGGCTGTGATACATGTTTGAATCTGTGGAAACAGACATATACTTTTTTCTTTTGAACTACTGCTTTTATCTCAAATGCAAATGAATGCAGATTTAATCAATTAATCAATTAAAATGCATATGACAAATCAAGTAAGATTGTGTTAATTGGGTGAATAATACACTTGTTCACTGACATTCACCAGCTGGCTCTGTGTAATCAAAGAGCATACTTATGGTTTGTGTAACTGAGCTGGTCCATACCTGTGTGTTCACAGAATGGCTGATTCTAACTCAGTGTGATTTTGTGAGTTAACCCTATGGTTGCTTTGGGTGCCCTTATAAAATCCTTTTTGAGATGGGCCAACCAGAAGTGTCATACAGTTCTCCTGGCATGGCCACACCATAATTTTGAATAAGGGCATTGCAGTGTTCTCAGATGCATTGTCAGATTCTGACGCATGAGAACGTTGCGTTCATGACTTCCATGAATGAGACTTCAGTGATCTAACAAACCCATGGATAGAACTTGCAGAGAGCATAAGAACCATTTCTTGTTCTTGGACCAGAAATCTATTAAGGCTTACACTCTCTCTACAATAGTGGTAACCTAGATGGCCATGGGCAACTCTTTAAACCAGGGGTGCTCAATAGGTGGATCGCGATCTACCGGTAGATCGCGAGGCAAAATGAGTAGATCGCGGAGCCCTGTCTCTCCAAACTGTTAATATGTCAGTTTCCTCTAGTGACTAGATGAAACTGACATATTTAGCTGACACTAAACTGAAACTGACACTTTAGCTGCTCTTCAGGCATGCAGCAACAAAACTGACGAAACTGACTAGACTCCAGCAGGGGCTCCATACATTAAAGGGGGTGTCTGTCAGACGCTTCCTTCCCCCTGGTAGATCTCCGGGCCTTGCTGGGTTTCAAAGTAGCTCTCGAGCCAAAAAAGTGTGAGCACCCCTGCTTTAAACCAAGCAAGATGTAGAGAGCCTGAAAAGAGAAAGATGACTTTCACACCACCAGACACCATCTCAAACATAGCCCTTTTTCAGTGGTATTGCTATGCCCCCTGCCTGCTTCTCTAAGTGGTGAGAAGTTTTAAGAGCAGCATTGCCTGGATTCTGGCTTCCTTTGGAGGAGGGATCATTGTTCACTGGCACTTCCTTGTAAATAAAGCAAGAGTCAGGATGGTGTACTGGTTCGGGAGTTGGACTTAGGCTTGGAAGGTTCAAATCCCTGCTCAACCAGGAAGCTTCCTGGTTGACTTTGGGCCAGTCACTATCTCTCAGCCTCATCTACCACACAGGGTTGTGACGACAAAAGGGGGAGAAGAAATGTACACCACCCTGAGCTCCTTAGAAGAAGGGTAATAAATGCTACAAATGTACAGAGGTAGACAGGAGATTGAATGGAGGTACACAGAGCGCTCCTTGCTAGGACAGGTTAAACTAGTCCTTCTGTGAGGCATTCCGGTAGCTTGAAACTGCCCCAGCTTTTGTGATACTCCAAATGTTCATGCCATTATCTGCCTCTCTCTGGTAAATGTTCTCTGTTTCAACTAGCTCAGCTTTGCCTGAAAAGCTTTCCTACAAAGAGAGGCTGAAGATTTTAAGTGTTTTAGGGGTTAAATTAGAAGTGTGCCTAACTGCAGTGTGATCCTATGGGGGTTTAGATAGCAAAGGGGTCTATGCTAAAACCATGGCTGGGAGGTGGGGGTTATTTAGGTGGGAAGGCTGACCCCAATGTTGGATGAATCTGTGTACCTTCTATTCTGATCCTTAATCTAGGGCAGTGTTTTTTTAACCAGTGGTACAGGTACCACCAGTACTACTTCAGGTGGTGTCTGGTCGTACTTACAGGACCCCTGGACACCTGCTGCCCAGCAGCGAGACCAGGAATCTGAGGCAACAAAGAGTGGTAGGAGTCTCAAGTCTCAACTGAGCAGAGTTCCAAAGCATGCTTTTCCATACTTGACAAAGCCCTCCTGTCCACCCTGAGCCTATTACTGGAGTTTGGTGCATCACATCTGACCTCTCAACCCAGAATTAACTTGCAGTGATGTCGTCATCAGTTACTCACAGTGGTACTTCAAATAGGTGGACCGGATGAAGTGGTATGGTGGATGATGAACCTTGAGAAACACTGATGGGGGGGGGAAGACAAGCGTGAGGGGGAATAGAGAGACACATAGTAGAGATTTAGACAATTTTGCATGGTGTGGAGAAAATGGATAAAAATTCTTCTTTTCAACACCACAGTTGGAGTCATCCAATGAAACTGAGTTGCTGAAGACTTAAGATGGACAGAAAATACTACTTTATGAATGTGTAACTAATCTATGGCCTTTGCTACTACAAGCTGTGGTGATGGCCACTAGCTTGAGTGGGTTTTATCAGTCCAGATAACTAAGTAGAACTTCCATGGGCGAGCATAATATATCTCTGAAAATCAGGTGTCTGTGGCACAAGAGGACTTTTGCCTTCAAGACCTGCTGTGGGCTTCCAAGAGGCATCTGCTTGGTCATCATAGGAAACAAATCTGCTGCAAGCACCTCTGTTCAGAGGCTCGTGACATGTCTAACTGAAAGTTTTCCAGGTCCAAAATGACTGCCAATGTAAGAATGGCACATTGATTCATTTGGTGTTTATCCTCCTACTGTCTGGCTAGGAGAGTCTCTCCCCGGCCACAGAAACATTAACATCTCAGTTAATAGGCCTTTCCTGTGCCACTGCAGAGTCTGAATCCAGCTTTGGTTACTTATTAATGAAGCGCCAAAGTGCCCATGCTTTAGACTTCACTTAGCTGAGGGGAGCCTTGGAGCACCAATTTGACTTCTATTAAATGACTAATGGCTATTGAGACATTAATGTCCTCGCAGCCGATATCACGTCCTATTTAGTATTTAATGTTTAAATATTTAATTAATTAAACACTGCCAAATATTTAATTAAATGCCATCAAAGCCACTCTGACACTTCCGCTATACATAATAAAAGAAAGTGAGGGAGGGAGGGAGGGGGGCACAAGCCTTCCGTTCCCCCCCATGTTAACTGCAGTTTTGTTTTTGCCAAGGGGCCTGGAATCATGCACCAAAATGAATTATGTGAAAAGACATCTTGCCTTGCACTCTCTCACAGCCAAGCTTTGTGTGTGTGTGTGTGTGACAGAGAGAGAGAGAGAGAGAGAGAGAGATGCAATTAAAACCAATTATACATCTGGGTTAGTGGCGTAGCTAAGGGGGTGCAGGGGGTAGCAGTTGCACCGGACATCAAGCTTTAGGGGGGCAACAAGCTGAACTTGACACTAGTGACCAAAATTGTGAAAAACTTGGTGTATGTGAATAATACCATCATGTTATATATCATTGGAAAGGTAATTTAATGCAGAATGCAATGAAATAAATTGCTTTGGAATATCTTTATTCTATCAAACGTTATGGCTAATTAACCAGAAAATGAAAACACAACTGTCTTATGGAACAAAAAGTGGATTTGCTTAACTCCAAACTGACCTATGAGATGGATTGTTCAGAGTGCCAATGAGATGTTGTTATGATACAGCATGGAATTAATAACTTTTTATTTATTTACTTAATTAAATTAGATTTTATCATGCAGGGGCTCTACACAATCTTCTTTGGCCCCTGGTAGCAGATAGATGCCTTAGCTACGCCACTGACTGGGGGGAGGCAGCAGAGCAAGTGGGTGGTGAGCTGCTGGGGGGGAGGAGGTGGTTTCCTCCCAATTTTCACTTTTTAAAAAGCCCAGGCATGATGTCACTTCCAGTTGTGACATCACTTCCGGGGCAACATTTTGAGCTTGGCACCAGGCTACACGATCATTAGCTACGCCACTGATCTGGGTTTATATGTGCATGCTTTTATCTTGTTTGTCAGCCTCAGCGGACTATGGAGCAGAAATCTGAGAGACTGGGATTCCTGGTGGCTTAGATTTTTCAGGATGGAAAGAGAGGATTGAGGCAGGTGTGTACAGAGGGGACTTGCTTTTGCCCTTCATCAAAGTGTGATGGCCAATTGCTGAACATGTGAACAGACTTGAGCGAAAAGCTTTGTGTTTGATATGAGCTGAAATGAAAAGGGAAGAAACTGGTTATAGCTCAGTGATGGCGCATGTGAGACATCAAAGAAATATTTATTTACCCAGTGCATTATTAATCTGTGGAATACCTTGCCACAGACTGTTGCGATGGCACCTGACCTAGATGCATTTAAAAGGGGGTTGGACAGATCTAGAGGAAAAGTCCATCACAGGTTATAAGTCATGATGACTGTGTGTAAACTCTTGGTTTTAGAGGTAGCCTATCTCTGAATGCCAGATGCAAGGGAGTGGCAATAGGATGCAGTTATATTGTTGTCTTGTGTGCTTCCAGAGGCATCTGTTGGGCCACTGTGAGATACAGGAAGTAGTACAGGAAGATGAAGTAGACAGTCCCTGGGCCTGATCCATCAGGGCTCTTCTTATATGGACTGTATGCAGAAGGATCTAGGTTCAGTCCTTGGCACTTCCAGGTTCAGTTGGGAAAATACCCGTCTCTGAAACAGTGGAGAGCCACTGCCAATCAGCATAGAGATTACTGAACAAGGTGGACCACTGGGGACTGACTCAACAGAAATGAAAAGGAGGCTGGTAGAGGCAGACCTAGGAGGAAAAGGAACAAATGAGTGCAGTTCCAACTGGAGTCAACAGAGTGGGGTTTGCTATTATGAATGCTCACAAGATGGAGTGGTTGTACCTACATCCCCAAGAAGAGGGAATGTTACTCAGTGGTATTATATGCAAAGGCCCCAGTTTAATCCCTTGGTATCTCCAGGTAGGGTTGGGAAAGATCCTCCTTGGAAGTCTTGGAGAGCTAAATGTCTTCATTTAGGGAAGGGAAAGGAAGGGGAAGGGCTAAGCAGGGAGCTTGGAGTAGCCCTCTAGCCACTGTCCCCAGTAAGTTCTGCAAAAGGAGAGCTCTTCTCATCCGTACCAGGGATTGTGCACATGGAACCTGCAGCTTCTGACTCTGTATGCATGCTCCCTGGTACAGATGAGTTGAGCTCCCCTTTTGCAAGGCTTCCTGGGAATAGATGCTTGAGTGCCACTCAAAGGGAGACATAGAGGAGAGTCGATCGTATCTGGACAGTGTCAGGGAATTGATGAATGGGAACAAATGCTGATGTCAGTAAATTGGGCTCCAAATGAACATGTAGACAAGCCACAGCGCGGTGTTCAGCATGGAGACAAGGACGTTCTGCCAGGATATTGACTTTTAATTATTTAAAAGTAAATGGCTGTTACTTAGCATGGCATACCTGCCAAGAGTTTACACTAGTTTTACTTCAATATTTGCTCTGCGATTCAATAAAAAAAGAATCTGTTAGAAAGAGAGAGAGAGAACACACTGCACATGACTTGAACCCTCCCCTGATGTTGCCTGTAGTGCACTCAGAGTTTCTGAGAAAATAGTTACTCTGGCTAAATGTATACCTTATAATAAGAAAATAATGGAGACCTAAACCTTTATACGTAACGCATTTCAAGTATTCAAGCATGCCACAGCCATGTCTCTGTTTTCAGGTGTCAGTGTGGGCAGACAAAACTATTTGAGAAAGAAGTCTCGCTTAGAGAGGTAGCTTTCATACAAGATTCTGGAGAACCTGAAGTTTTTCCCAGGCCGGTGGTATGTTTGAAGGGGGTCTTCAGCAAGGTGATCCTGGTGGAGCCTCCTTCCAGAGTGAGCATCCCTTCTCATTGTAGCAGACAAGCGTTTCATCCTTGGTGGGCTGGCAGCTACCGCAGTGTTCTGGCACCTGTTGTGTTTTTCTCCCATGCCCCACACAGCATCCTGACCATACAGGGACTGTCTTCTGTCCCATGAAACTATCTGCCTATTGAGTCTTCCAGAGAGGTTTTGTTCTGCATGCTGTCACTAAATGAGGTTTGGCTGGTGTATATACAAGACAGGGCTTTCCCTCTGGTGTTACCAAAAAGGCTGCTTTGTTTAGGGGAATTAGTATATTAGCCTTTTGGAAACTTTTTGGGACCATAGGCTGGATAACAAGACAGCATAGAGCGAAGAGATCCCTTGCCTAGCTCAATGAGGAGACTGGGAGAAAGGAAACTTTCAATCAAAGGATTATATTTTTATTGCAAAACCACACAAAGGTAAACATAATACACATGGATAATAAGTATAGATTTCTAGTACTCGTGTATAGTGTACCTAGCTAGTGGTGGCTGCATGTGCTATGTATTTGGGTGCATCCGAAAAGGAATCAGAAACGGATAGGGTGTAGGGAAGTATTTAGGGTTTCCTTAATCTGCTAAACCCAGTTTGCTAACTAAAGATGGGGGAGAAGGGAGGAATAGATAGGGAAGAAGGTAGGGAGTTTAGACGCAAGATATATTTACCTGTCGGGGGGGCAGTTGGGGGAAGAGTCCCGTGTAGGACCACTCCCGCAGGAGGGCAGTCAGAGAGAGGGAGACATGTGCTCTGAGTTCTCTCTTATATGAGTTGTCTTTGACCTGGAAGTTGACCTAAACTGACCAGAAGTATCCCAGAGCTGTGCACATGCTCAGTATACATACAATGGTACATGTGGAGTATGTGATGAACCGGAAGGAAGTCAGCTTACCAGCCAGGCTGACCTTCTGGGGGGGAGGGAGGCAATCTGCATAAGGTGCTTAAGAGTGTTAAAGCTACAACAAAAGAACAATAGACCTTTTCCTCTGGAGGTGCAGGCTTGTTTTGCATAATCAGGAGACATTCCTAGACTGGAGGAGGGGATGCAATCACAACTTGTGACCTTTACCAGGTTTTTGGAATTGGGCTTGTTTGCTTGGCCTGTATGATATATACAAAATCACAACTTGGAAGGGAAAAAGGGGATTTTCACGTAACACTGGTGGCCCTCCTGGATACAGAACTCCCTGTCACTGGAGATAGGGAACCCCTATCTCTCTATATCATTAAGAAGGTATTGATTATTTATTAATTATTAACAGTATTTATATACCGCTTTTCATCTAAAAGTTCACAAAGCGGTTTACAGAGAAAAATCAAATAACTAAATGGCTCCCTGTCCCAAAAGGGCTCACAATCTAAAAAGATGCAAAAAGAACACCAGCAGACAGCCACTAGAACAGACAGTGCTGGGGTGAGGTGGACCAGTTTGATAACCCATTTTTTATCAGCTCTGAAAGTTAATGGCCACTATCTACTAAAGCTGGAATAACTTGTTTTTGCTTTCTGTTTTATGTCTTTGATGTCTGATATTTTATATTGAGTTATTATAGCTTATGGTTTCCTTCCTCCTGCCAAAGCTTCTGCAGGTGCAATGACCCCTTCCGCAGGAGAAAGAAAGCCTTTTAATACATCCCATTGTTTTGTTGTTTTAATTTGTTTTCTTGTACGGCATTTGGACTTAGTGGAGGTAAAAAGTGGGATATAGATGGACATAATAAATGCATAGAACTCTGTGTGTTTGCGGGGGAGACAGGATGGGAAGCCAGCATGGCCAAAACACTATTACTGCTGCTTCCAGGCTGAGCCCAATCTTTGTCAGAGGGCCAAAGCAGGTATCAACAGTACCTTCCCCAAACACTGGGCCCTAAGCAGCTGCAGTAGGGTGCCTTCTGCTTATCCCACGCCTGGAAGAGGCCGTGGCTCAGTGAAGGAGCATCTGTGGGGCATGCTGAAAATCTCAGGTTCAGTCCCTGGCCTCTGCAGGTAGGAAGAGGAGAAATTCCTCCCTAAAACCCTAGAAAACTAGTGGTGGTCTGTGTTGACAGTACTGACCTATGACAGATTCCTGTGTGGTTCAGAGTCTTATTGAAGGTTTTTCAGTGAGAAGATCAGGAACAGGATTCGCTCTGCCTTGAAAGAATCGTCACTGCCCTAGGTAGCTACAGAGACTTCAGGGGTGGGCTGGATTTGGCCCAAACCCAGCTGCCAGTTCAGGGGACTCGTACTTCTCCTGCACTTGGTTTCAAGATCCAGTGGTGGCATTCTGGGAGCTGGTAAATAAGTTACACTACTAGAATTACACATATGTCTATAAAAAAAATAAAAAGGATTAGATTCCTTTAGCACAAGACTTCAGAGATATGGAGGATGCAAAAAAATAAAAAAGGATTGACTGCATATGCTCATCAGCATATGCTCACTACCCTTTTGCAACATAAAGAACATATTCCCAAGTAAAGAGCATCAGTGCTGTTTTTTTAATACTGTCAGGTGTGGTATTGATTGCTCAGGCAGGATATTTCAAAGATTCGACTGCCATCTTGTGGACAAGTATATACTTATGTCAATCTAGGCCATTTGCTAAAGCCTAAAGGTCAAATTGCATCTCAAAATGTTATCAGGTTAAGCCAGCCCCGTTTTTAATGTGGGAATAGAATATGATGGAATTGTTATAGGAACAGCACATCAACTCATGGACAAAATAAAATTTTGCATGCTGGCTAAAAACTTGCTGAAGTGTGCAGAAAAGAAGCATGCAATGTCATCGCTGATGCTTAATGTGGTGTAATGTCTACAGAGTTGGCCTTAAGCTGGAGTGATCTGAGTGGAAATCCCTGCTCAGCCATAATCTCCCACAGCAGCTATTTAGCATTTTAAAGTTGACGTACAAACACCAATCACACATGTGTTGTACTGTGTACTTTGACTTTCATGCCTACACAACCTAACCAAACAGCCCTGTTTCAGATCAAGGATCTATCTCTCCTAGCATCTTATATCCACCAGTAGCTATCCTTGGCCACCCTGAAGTTGGCGGCTGATCAGAGATTTGCACGTGGGTCTCTCCAATCCAACACTACACTGTGCTGGCTCTTAAATGTAGCACTCCTGGATTTTCAACTACAGGGAATTATGGAATTGAGTCTTGGAAGAATGTTGCTTTCTCATGGTCTCCTTTTTTGGTTAGCATGTTGCTAAAGAAGACCTGTTAGTTTTTAAAACTGGAAGCTATAATGATAAGGATCAACGTGGCTTTAGTACAAACGGTTGATCTGTCTGAAAAGGTCAGAGGTCAACATTACCTCCACTGTTGTTGCAAGTAGGAAAAAATTGTTTTAATGATATAAAAACATAAGAAGAGACCTGCTGGACCATCAGGCTAAAGGCTCTTCTAGTCCAGTATCCTACGGTAACCAGTCTGATGCCTCTGGAAAGCCTACAAGCAGGGGATGACCCTGCATACCTTCTGAATCAGGAGGTGACATACAGACATTATAGTTAGTAGCACTGAAAGACTTGTTCTCCATGAATTTAATCTTCTTTTAAAGTCTTCCAGGGTAATGGTCACCACTTCTTCTTATACCTGTGGTTCCCAAACTTTTTAGCATTGGGACCCACTTTTTTAAACTACACTCTGTCAGGACCCACCTGATTATTTATAACTAATAACCAGAAAAAAGACCCTCACACATTTATCTCCCTATATTTACATATGCTTGCAAATGACAGGAGCTGAGCTCTTTGCAGAGTAATTAGCAGCTACAATATCTGATTTTTGAATCGCCTCAGGGTTTGAGACAAGTATTTGATCTTTCCATCACCCTTGGGCAACTCACCAAAAATCAGGTTGTGACGCACCAGTGGATTGTGACCCACAGTTTGGGAACCACTGCTTTATACTGTATTCCCTCTCCTACCAATTTCTAGGGTGGGATTCTTCACCACAGCTGCTGAGGTCTTCACTGACCTTTCCACCTTATCCCCAGGTTTTATTTCCTGGTTAGTCAGGCGTACACATGAAGTTCACATTTTTCTGCCCCAACATACACAGCTTTACACTTTTGAACTGCATTTGCCATTTTGTTTCACATTCACCCAGTTTGGAAAGGTCCTTTAGGATCTCTGCACCTCAACCTGCCACACTAAAAATATTTTTCAAGAAAATGGTCACATTGTCCTGCTTGAGAAAAATGTCAGCTTTAAGATGTTCTGTCTCCATAGCTATGCTGAGAATAGCAGTTCTGTAGTCTGGAAACAATATGACAAGATGCATCTTTTGTCTTCAAGTGGGTGTTAAGATTCACTTACGTTCTATGCCAGGAGAATATTCAGTGTTATAGGCATAAGTCCTACTTCCAATAAGGTGAATGGGGCAGGAGAATTTCTCAGTGTCTAAGCTGAACACAAAAGTTTTCTGCATTGTTTACCAAGACTCCAAGGAGACGAGGACAAGTTGTTGTCTTTTAAACCCTGACTTCTGATTTGAGCATATTGTTGGTTCTTGATAAATATTGTTCATAAGTGTGACGTGGAAAGAGACCATGGTTCAAAAGCAATAAAAGGGTGTTTTGCTTTCACTGTTCCAATAGTGTTACTGATATGAATGTGATTGTTCAGAGCCAAGTAGTGATAAGTTGTTCCAGGTTAATTAAACTAGAAGAAAAGGCTTTGATCTTCTATAATGTTGTAGACCAGAGATGGCCAGTTGGCAGCGACTGACTGGATCCAAAGCAATATTTGGTGGCACTGAGTCTACTAAATTTTATCATGTCCAGACCCTGGGTGGGAACCCAGTGGGAAAGGGCATCTGCAAAGGTGTAGTCAAGTGAGGCAGGTCAAAATTGTAGGACTTTGGAGGGCTCCAAGGAGGCCACTTGTTCTCCGAAGAAGTGGACCTGAGGCCTTAAAACTCCCTAGACTCCCTCAGACTATCCATTCCAGACTCCACTCACTGCCTTGAAAGTGAAGATGTTAAAGGCACAGCATGTTGGCTTGAAGTCTTGCAGTCTTCCTCCTTGCCTATTGCTGCCACTGGTAAGCAAGCACTGGGAAGGGAGAGATTTCTGAAATGGAAAGTTCAGAGAACTTAGATGCAGAGGGCATTGGGGGGGGGCTCCCATTCTTGAGGCCCTTCAGATTGCAGTCTGGTATTGGGGCCTGGAACTCGGTCCATCTGATCTGGCTTGTCGCACCTCATCAGGATTGGACTCTGAGCCACTATTCAGAGACAGGAGTCATGACATATTCGAAAGGTAAAATATTTTGATTATGATTTCTGTTATGGAAGCACATTTCCTTGCCATTCAGTGCCTTGATTGGATTTTGAGTCCCTGCAGTTGATTAAGAACTCCTTGGCTCTTGTGCTTTCCCCTCTCAGATTCCTGGCTTCATTTGTGACTCCAGGCTCTTGGGTTGCCTCCTGGTCTTGACTTAACCCATGATTGCTGCCTAGGGCTCTGCCCTGAAACTCTGTAAAAGTGAAGCCCTAACTACTAGATGATGTTCATTTTATTTAAAGCATCTTGGCAATCAGAGGATTTAACTGTCCATCTGTTCCCCCAACACAGTGCCCCTGAAAATACAGAATTTGGCCATCTTACCTTAGGCTACTCTGCATCTAGAGTCCGTCAGATCTCCTTGTGACTTGCGCTTATCAAAGTAGCTCCAATTTCTCAATGCTATAAATGACCGTCAGTTGATCCTTCAGCACTTCAGCAGCGATAACCAGCTTTTGAACTGCAATAAATGAGGCCAATCAACATTACTTTTGTCTCATTACTTCAAGAGCGTACACATAAATTTCCTCTTATCCTTTTCCTCCTTTGGTGTTGAATTAGCCATAGCACTTGGTGTGCGCGATTAAGACCAGGTCTCCTCAACTGGAGATCAAATTGTTTGATTTCTGCTGGCTTTATGAAATTGATCAGCAAACAGATCTGGCTTGCTTTGGATTGGAAAAATCCAATTCTCTCATGTCCTGCGTTCCCAAACTGGAGTTGTCTAATATGATATGGTAGGTGGGGCAAAGTTTTCAGCTGAGTTGACAGCAATATAAAATAGAGAAGAAAGAAGAGCAAGCAACTGCATTAATTAAGCCATTAACATCTTCCTCACAGCTCTGCACCTTTTGCAGTTTAGCATTGAAAGAGACTGGATTCTGCTGGGTATAAAAACTGACATAGGGTAGTTGCTAAGAGACTGAACTGTGAATATGGACTTCCCCAGTATAGATATTACCTCTGCCTTGAACTCATTAGGTAGTCTGAGGCAAGCTCCTCCTCACTTGGCTTCAATTCTTCCCTGTACAGTAAGGGGATAATAATACTTACAGTGCAATCCTATGCATTTCTTATTCAAAAATCAACCAAGTTTAATGGGACTATCAGGTGTGTTATTTACAGCACAATCCTGTGCATGTCTACTCAGAAATAAGTTCCATTCAGTTCAATGGGGCTTGCTTCCATGTAAGTATGTATAAGATTGCAGCTTAGTCTTTCAGAACAACCATAGGCATGTCTCCTCAGAAGTAAGTCTCACTGAATTCAATGGGACATACTCCCAGGAAAGTGTGTATATAGAAATGAAACCTCAATTACTTTTCATGGCTGTTGTAAGGACTACATCAAAATATGCAGGGAGCCTATGATTACATTCCTCTCTGGTCAGGTTTATATTTAACAAGTGACTGGACTATTTCTGTTGTGCTCACTGATACATAGTCTAATGCACAATTGATTTGCATCTGACTCACATAATAATAATATTTATAATATAATAGGAGGAGATGAGGCTGATAGGTAAAGACTTGCCTGACCAGTTGGGGGGTTAGTGGCAGAGGTAAGATTCAAGCCAGGGAAACTTCAACCCAGTTGGCTACTGCTTTTAATCTTTCCAAATTCAGATGATCACCACATTAAACCCCTTGAGGGTAAGCTGATGCAGTAGTGTTGCTAAGGGGGTGTACAGGGTAGCAACTGCACTGGGCAACAAGCTTTAGGAAGGCAAAGAGGCAACAAGCTGAGCTTAACACTAGTAGCCAAAATTTTGGTATGTACAAATAATACCATCATTTGGCATAATTTGAAAACTTTGGTATGTACAAATAATATCATGTCATATATCATTGGAAAGGTAACTTAATGCAGAATGCAATGAAACAAACTGCATTGGAATATCTGTATTCTATCGAAAGTTATGGCCAATTAACCAGAAAATGAGAACACAACTGCCTTATGGAACAAAAACTGAATGTTCTTATTAACTTAAAACTGACCCATGAGACTGATTGTTCTGAGAGGTGTTAATAGATTTCAGCTCTCATTTCCATGAATCATGATACAATTATCCCTGCTAACTAGGTAAAGAGACACTTTTTCAAGTGGCGCTCCTTTTATATTAAGCAGGGGGAGAATAACCACCCCTCTTTGCCCCAGTACAATGTCTCCAAACAATAAGGGGCACAGTTTTTATTTACTTAATTAATTAAATTTAATTTTGTCATTGGAGGCTATAAAATCTTCCTTGACTCCAAGTAACAGATAAATGCCTTAGGGGCCCAATCCTATCCAATTTTCCAGCGCTGGTGCTGCTGTGCCTTTGGGGTAAGCACTGCTTCCTGTGTTGGGGAAGCAGTCACACAGGCCTCCACAAGGTATGGGAACATTTGTTCCCTTACCTCAGGGCTGCATTGCGGCTGCACTGGTGCTAGAAAATTGGATAGGATTGGGCCCTTAGTTGGCTCAGGCCAACTGGCTCAGGGAGGCAGCACAGCAAGTGGGTGGCGAGCTACGCGGGGGGGGGGGAGATGGGTTTTCTCCCGATTTTCACCTTTTTAAAAGCCCAGGTGTGATGTCACTTCTGACTGTGACATCACTTCCAGGGCATCATTTTAAGCTTGTTACTGAGTTACATGGTCATTAGCTATGCCACTGACCTGACCCAAGCAAAATGTGGCATAGTTAAAGGAAAGCAATCCTTTCCATATCTATAGGGCACAAGAAGATACCTTCCGTGCTTGACTAAAGTCCATCTGGTACCAAATGCTATATTTCCACATGCATGTTCATCTGCTGTTGATTGTATCAAGCATTGACTTGCATGTGTGAATGACCAATAACTATCACTGTAACTGAGGTCTGGTATCACCCAAAAGGTGAACACAGGAGTTTTCAGTGGAGACTCGGTCATTCAGCCGAGGACCATCCGCATTCAGTAAGCAAGTGGTAAGGAATTGAGTCATTTGTGCATATGTGAACCAACATTTACAGCACCATCCTATGCATGTTTATTCAGAAGTAAGTTCCATTGTGTTCTAGGACTGCAGAGTGCAATCTTATGCTTGCCCACTCAGAACCAAGGCCCACTGAAATAAATGTAACTTACTTACAGGTAAAGATTGCAATCACAGTGATTACACTTTGTCTGTAATTCTAAAGTGTACCTTGCAGGGTGGGAGTTATCTTTGGTAGTGTTCTGAAGGTGGAAGCACAATGTTAATAAGGGGAAATAAGACTAGCCCTGCTGGATAAAAATTCCATCCTCTAGCATTCTGTTTCCCATAATGGCCCATCAAGCCATTGTGGAAGATCATCACAAAGCAATAAATGGAGGCTGTCACCCTTCCAGCCATTACTTCCAAGCAAGTGGGAGTCAAAGATAGCATATAACCAGCACAACGGCCACTGATAGACCCATCCTTCATGAATGTCTTGCATTGGAATGCCATCTAAGCTAGTGACCATCACTATACCTTGTCGCAGAAATTAATTATACATCGCCTGATGGAGAAAGACTTCCTTTTGTCTATCCAGAATGTAATTCTGTGTGTGTGAGAGAGAGCAAGGGAATCAGTTAAGCTACAGGTAATTGGAGGGACAAAGGAAAACCTGTTTTGTGAACCCACATTATTACCAGATGCATTTAGGAAGAGCCACATGATCACAGATATAATGACACAACACTAAAGGTATTCAGAGTTCTCCTGGTTGCTGTGGTGAGCAGGGGTCACTGAACAGCACAGACAAGATCTATTTTGGGGGAAGAAATATAGTTTGGGTGACTCTTGGCACAATCCTATCAAGGGCCCAAGGAGCTGGGTTCCCACGTGGACCCAGCATAGCGTATGCTGGTGCTGCTGCATCACTGCGTGGGGATTTAGGTTGGACTGGGGTGGATGTAAAATATTCTCCCTATGACTGTGAATGCTTTTCCATCTGACTCCAGTCCCTCCAAGCAAATCACCCCAAGGTGAATGTTTGGGTCAAAGTTAAATACAGCTGCTTGGAGAGTTTGTGAGTATGAAAACAGACTAATTTGGGGCATATGTCATTTTTATGGCCCTAATTTCCTGTATTACATGCAGAAATGGTCCATAAATGGCACAAAAGACTTTAGTAAACTGCACCTTAAAGATCCTTTCCTTTCTCCCCCCCCCCCTTTTTTTTTTTTTTTTTACAAAACTGGAGCTTCTCTTATGAACCTATCAAAAGGAAAAGCTTGGTATCTCACTAGAGGCCTTTCTTCACAGTTATTGTGAGCTATTGTATATAGCAAATCCCAATCAATCCTAAGCATTCTTGGGTATTCTATTGTTAACATTGGGTTTTTATCCACTCTGACTTCTGAGAAGCTGTCAATTTCTTGGTGATGCCTTGATCTATTTTTCTTATGTTTCTAAGGGAGACAATTTATTGCCTGTTGATCATCATATTGAAATATTTCACCATCCCTACTGGACATCCAGACATCAATAATTGAAGAGTGCCTTTTCTTCCTTACCACCTCTTCCTTCTTTCCTTCATTCAGAATCTGTCTCTCCCCCCCCCCCTCCCAAATAAGGGTAGCCTGAGAATCACATTGCTCAGGCAAGTGAAGGTGTTACCAGCAGAAATACTGTAAACAAAACTCATGCAAGATACAGTGGTCAATGGCACCCAACTGAGCTCTCATCTTGCTGACTATGGAGCAAAAGGAGGGGTGTCCACGCTGGCTATCTACTATTGGAACTTAGTGGCCAGTGCAGACAGAGAGAAGGAAAAACTCGGGTACATCCATTGTCTCATTAGGAGGCTAATGTGTGAACCAGCCTTTAGGTGTGATTTTTTTTTTTAGAGCCAATTCATATAGCAGTCTGCAAGGAGTGTCACTGTTATGTGACTTTTCTCTTCAGCATCAGTATAACAAAGAGACATTATGAGCTTCCTTCCTTAAGAGTTTTTCAACAAGATGTGAAAAGTTCACACTTTATCATGTGTGGATGCTTTCATTATACCACTTTTTATTATTATACCACTTTATTATGTGACTGGTAGGGAGAAATATCGCCTTGTGATGACTCTTATGCCTAAAAATTTGTTGTGTGAATTGGTGTATGCTGGATCTCCCCTGCCAGCAAAGGGAGTGTTCTGACAATTACAAAGATAGCTGAGGAACCCATGTGCTCTGGAGCATGCAGATACTTTAGCAGATACCTTTTGGCCTAGAATGAGACTAGACTGTAGGATAGCCCAGACCAGGTTTGTCATCTCAGAGCCCAATCCTATCCAATTTTCCAGGGCCAGTGCAGCAATACCAATGGGGTGTGTGCGGCATCCTGCAGTGGGAGGACAGTCCAGTCGGCCTCCTCAAGGTATGGGAACATTTGTTACCTTACCTCAGAGCTGCATTGCAGTTGCACCGGAGCTGGAAAGTTGGGTAGGATTGGGCCCTTAGTAAGCTATGGCTGGGTTAATTCTTGAATACAAACATGATCTTCCTTTTTCTGGAGCAAATCATTACTTCAATCCCTTCTCTCAAGCTTTGCAAGAGAATAGGCCTCTCTCAATATCACTTAGCTCCCGCATCCTGCTATACCTCAATGGTTTAATATTGTCTTTATATGCTCTGTGGTGGATAAAGGCTTTATCATAGCCAGATGCTATTCATGGCTCAAGATCAGGCTTTTATTCCGTGAGGGGGAAAAAGAATCCTGCAACTGAAGCACTGAGGTAGGCTTGGTTATCTCCAAGCCAGATGGTTTGTCCCAAATGTTTCAAATTTATACATCTTTCATCTATAAATTCTGTTCTCACCAAGAAAATAGCAAGTTCCAAGTATGCTATCCTAGCAGATTGTTATCCTCAAAGTAGATGGCCTTAAAGGTTAAACTGTTTATATAATAGATCATATATTTCTAACTATTTTCAGACTGTGTAAGTTCTTGGAGGCAAGAAGAACATTCCAGGTTCTGTTCTTATCAAAGAGTCGATGCCTCTCCTGTAACAGCCTCCTTCTTCCAGTGTTTTTACTTTATTTTTATTTTAGGGGATCGTTTTATGACTACATCTCCTTCTGGGAATTTTGTTCGTTCTGGCTTAGACCCATGGAGTGACTTAAGGCACATTCAATAGCTTGCATGCATCCAGTAGGATGTTCTTCTATATCAGGAGTGTCCAAACTTTTTGGCAGGAGGGCCACATCATCTCTCTGACACTGTGTTGGGGGCCAGGAAAAAAAGAATTAATTTACATTTCAAATTTGAATAAATTGACATAAATGAATATATTAGAGATGGAACTTGTGTGAATGAATGAAGGCCTTGCACAAAGCAAGGCTAGCCTTTGCTGCCACTGCTACATCACAGATGTGAAACAGCAAGCAACAGCAGGTGGAGGGAGCCCTTGACCCACAGCTCACACAAGAGGTCAAACAGTTTGCTATCACACGGAGAGTGGTTGCATGAAACCAGCACGGGCTCCAGCAAGTCTCCCGAGGGCCAGAGGTTCATTGGAGACTGGGGGCTCCCTGAGGGCCGGATTGGGAGTCCTCGAGGGCCGCAAGTGGCCTCAGGGCTGGGGTTTGGGCACCCCTGTTCTATATCCTAGATAAGGCCTCCATGCTGTATTGTAATGAGTAGGCTCCAGACCTGCAAGATCCACTTCACAAGAACCCTGGAGTTCACCAACCAGAGTCCAGTGCAAAATACTGGCTGGAGAGAGAAGGAAGAGATGCAAAATGGTAATGGAAAGGGTAGCCTAGTATTAGTGTGACAGTAATATCACCATTCTGGTTACAGTAATAACTTCTAATGGAGCATTAGAAAACAGTACAATGAAGCAACACTCAAGCCTTCATAGGATGTAAGTCACACCTGAGTATGAAATTGGAGCCTCAGATTCAGTTCAAATTGTGCAGGATGTAAGACACAACCTGAGCGTACTGCGTCAAGTTCAACAGGAATGAACTTCCTGTTTCTTCTGTATCCATGATGAATCTGAAGTTACACTTTATATCAGTAGTTCCCATAAGAACAGCCCCACTGGATCAGGCCATAGGCCCATCTAGTCCAGCTTCCTGTATCTCACAGCAGCCCACCAAATGCCCCAGGGAGCACACCAGGTTACAAGAGACCTGCATCCTGGTTCCCTCCCTTGCATCTGGCATTCTGACATAGCCCATTTCTAAAATCAGGAGGTTGCACATACACATCATGGCTTGTAACCCATAATACATTTTTCCTCCAGAAACTTGTCCAATCCGCTTTTAAAGGTATCCAGGCCAGACACCATCACCACATCCTGTGGTAAGGAGTTCCACAGACCAACCACATGCTGAGTAAAGAAATATTTTCTTTTGTCTGGCCTAACTCTCCCAACACTCAATTTTAGTGGATATCCCCTGGTTCTGGTGTTATGTGAGAGTGTAAAGAGCATCTCTCTATCCACTTTATCCTTCCCATGCATAATTTTGTATGTCTCAATCATGTCCCCCCTCAGACGCCTCTTTTCTAGGCTGAAGAGGCCCAAACGCCGTAGCCTTTCCTCATAGGGAAGGTGCCCCAGCCCAGTAATAATCTTAGTCGCTCTCTTTTGCACCATTTCCACTATTTCCTTTCTGACATGTGGTGACCAGAACTGGACGCAATACTTCAGGTGTGGCCTTACCATTGATTTGTACAATGGCGTTACAATATTAGCTGTTTTGTTCTCAATACCTTTTCTAATGATCCCAAGCACCATATTGGCCTTCTTCACTGCCGCCGCACATTGGGTCGACACTTTCATCGACCTGTCCACCACCACCCCAAGATCTCTCTCCTGATCTGTCACAGACAGCTCAGAACCCATCAGCCTATATGTGAAGTTTTGATTTTTTGCCCCAATGTGCATGACTTTACACTTACTGACAATGAAACACATCTGCCATTTTGCTGCCCATTCTGCCAGTTTGGAGAGATCCTTCTGGAGCTCCTCACAATCGCTTCTGGTCTTCACCACTTGGAAAAGTTTGGTATTGTCTGCAAACTTTGCTACCTCACTGCTCAACCCTGTCTCCAGGTCATTTATGAAGAGGTCGAAAAGCACAGGTCCCAGGACAGATCCTTGGGGTACACCGCTTTTCACCTCTCTCCATTGTGAAAATTGCCCATTGACACCCACTCTCTGTTTCCTGGTCTTCAACCAGGTCTCAATCCATGAGAGAACCTGCCTGCTAATTCCCTGACTGTGGAGTTTTTTCAGTAGCCTTTGGTGAGGGACCGTGTTGAACGCCTTCTGAAAGTCCAGATATATAATGTCCACGGGTTCTCCTGCATCCACATGCCTGTTGACCTTTTCAAAGAATTCTATAAGGTTCGTGAGGCATGACTTACCCTTACAGAAGCCATGCTGATTCTCTCTCAGCAAGGCTTGTTCGTCTATGTGTTTTGGGATTCTCTCTCTGATGAGGCATTCCACCATCTTACCCGACCTTTAGGAGCCCACAGACCACTGTGGCAAAAATTGGAATTGTCATGGACCACATGCAGTTGTGGGTGATCTGGCCTCCGCCCTCTCTGGTGGTCTGTCTTCCAAGCACTCTCCTATAGATTATCAGAGACTGTCAAAGAGGACAGAGAATGAATTGCCTACACTGTACAGCCATGACTGACATTTAAGTGGTTGAAGCTGCGGGCAGTCTCCATCCTCTCTAGTGGTCCAGAGTGCTTGCTCTGCAAGACATTGGAAGTGATCAAAGACAATTTTTTTTTTTCTGAGACCACTTCTCAGGATCTTGCAGACCACCTGTGGTTCACAGACCACAGGTTGGGAACCAGTGCCTTATATAGTATGCTAAGGTGGCGAGTTATCTGCAAAGTGATGAGATTATCTGCAAACAGGAGATCAGGAGCCAAAGGCCTCAGCAGACTCCAAGAGCAGAGGGTTGGAATCAGAGACAGGACAGAGAGGCAAAGAAGAAGTTAGGTGAGCTTGTCAGGGCAGGAGGTTTCAAAATTTTTGTTGGGTTTTTCACAAGAACTCTTATACATGCAAATGGGGCCAGCAAGCGCTCTGTTTGTGTAATAGTTACCTCCTCAATCTCAAATAATTCACAGGGTATACCTTTTTGAGTTAGAATTCCACCCCTGAAGGAAGTTTCCACTAGCAGCTATGAGAACTTCCTTCCCTCCTGGGGATGATTGCTTTGGAAGAAGTAATTTTCATCAGGATCTTGGGATGGAACAAAGAGGTTAAATACTTCCTCCATGTGTTCTCTGGTACTATAACACACACATGCCAGGCCACTACTGTATTTAGGAAGAAGAAGCGAAGTTCTAATGAAGTCTTTAGTGGCAAACTGTGTCATTTTCATCATACCATATCCTTTCTCCCCACCCTGCGATTCACACAGTGTGGGTATTTTTTAAATGGATCAATACAGCTACATTCCATCTTAGTCAGTAATATTATTAACTCCCAGTTCTTTGCTGTGCTTCTGGCGCTATCCCCCCTACAGTTGATAGTTGGGCCAGCAGATGGGTTCAATGCTGATATACAATATAATACAATACATCAAGGACTGTTACTGCACACAGGGTTGGGGTCAGAGGTCAGGCAGGTTGAAAACTAGCTGACAGCCCAAACCATCAGAAGGTTCACCTTGTCATATTGACCTCTGAATCCTTATTACCAATGGCCATCATCATACTCAATTCACCATCGGGGCTGCCGTGTGGGGGGGCTTGGTACAGGGCTTTATATCTCCAGCAATCTAATGCGTCCACAATCACCCTCTCTACCTTGTTCCCTACTCCCTAAAACCTGTATGGAATAGAAATAGAATGCAAACTTATTCTCTGTGGAACTTGCAAAAACAATCATGTGGTTACCCTCCATCTGCATGTTAATTCCTATGTTTTCCAGTGTCTCGCTTAAGTTCTCAACGTACACTTATATTCACAGGCTCATGCTGTACTCTGGGTTTAATATACTATTTGCTTAATGGCCCATTGACATAATCATTTGATATAGATCCTAGTCATACCACATTACCAGGTTGTGATATATTAATATAGCTACATATTAATGTTGGATGGGAAACCTATTACATCATTATCCATGAGCAATTAGTTGCTATCTGTCGCAGGTATACACAGCCAGGGCTAGTCATTAGGAGGCCTGCATTTGCAAAGTGCTGGATACTCACAGTTAAGATTGAAATCAACTGGAAACCTTGCCAGATCTATCATTGAAGTTGTGCAAAATAATCTTCCCTATAATTTCCTATAATCGTGCACAAGAAGGACACACAATTTCTAGTAGCAGTTGGGTGCCTACCGTGGACCACCCTGGGGCAAATGCCCCAGGCATCGGCCACTGGGACCCCGCGGAAGCCTCTCTGAGGCTTCTGACGGGGGCGGAAACTGTGCTTCCAGTTATAGGAAACAGTTTATAGTGCTGGGGAACCTCACAGAGGTTTCCCCAGTGTGGGGGGAGATTGCACAAGGCTCCATGAGCCTCTGGTGAGTAGGGGGGGTGGATTTCTGCCTGGGAGGGGCAGCGATAGCCCACAGGAGGGCGCCATCATGGAGCTTTGCCCCTAGCGCGGGGCTGCGGAGGTCCACGGCTGTCTAGTAGAGAGTGATAGAAACATAAAGGATTATATCCAAAGGTTCCCTATCACTGATGGAAGGAGTCTTCCTCTAAACAAAGCCCTCATCTTGAGTAAGCTGCTTCTGTCAGTGATAGGGAAACTTTGGGTATAATTCTGCTCGCTTATACATAAACTGCTCTTGTGACCCTTATGGGGTAGAAAGGTAGAATGTTTTAGTATGAAAATGTTCCTCCGTTCAAGAGCGAGCATAGAACAGTACAGCAATACTTTGCACTTTCAATTGTAGAGCAATACCTTGCACTGGTTAGGGACCAGAGCATGGATAAAAGTAAAAAAATGGATGAATGGCAAAGCATTGCCTTATTTAGCTTGCAAATTTATTTTGGCTGGCAAAAATCATAAATAATTAACTATGTAACACATGCGAACAAAACCTAAATAAACAGAAGTGAAATAAAAATTAACACAAGAACACCAGCAAATGTTGTGGAGGGTTGGATGAAATCAGACAAAAGAGGAAAGCACACTGACAAAATTTAAAATGTGATTATAATTGAAAACGGCTGAAGGAGCAAAGCAATGAAAGTCAAGTGGTTGAAAGTCAAGGTATTGCTGTGAAGGTTAAAGAATATTCATTTAATGTAGTGTGTACTTTCAAAGATCTTCTTGTGATCCAAGTATTACTCATGCATTCAGGTGCAGCCTATTTATCCACGGATTTTTTTATCTTCGGATTTGTCTCAACTCGAATGGGGTGGGGGAACCGACAGTCACACACTTTTGCTTCCTTTGCCCTGCGCTGGCGTCTCGATCCCTTTCCAGGCAGCCCAAAACACTGCAAAAAGGCTTTGCCTCGCCCAGGCAGGGAAATAGCCCTGGAGCCCTGGAAGAGGTTCCCCTTGCAAAGGAACAGTAATACTCCTGGAGCCCCTGAGCCAGCAAAGAGGCTGAAGAGGGGAAGGGGGGGCGAAAATCTCTGTTGCCAGAATACGTGCAGCAAGGTGGAGCTCACTCACTCACTCACTCACTCACTCACTCACTCACTCACTCACACACACAGGGGCAGATGTGGTAGTAACAGAGGGGATTGCTTTAAAAAACCCAGGGAGTGTTTTTTTTATCCCCCCCCCCATGGTGCAGCTGGCAACAGGAGGGCTGAGTCCAGAGGGGGAGTCAGGAGGGGGAGGAGAGGGGATTGCTTTAAAAAACGCAGGGAGTGTTTGCCAAATTCCCCCCCATTGAGATGGTGCAGGCAATCACCGACACAAGCAGCCCCCCCCCCATGATGCAGGCTATCAAGGACACAAGCAAGCCTTCCCACCAAGCAAAGCATGACAGATAGCCTACAATCCTCTCCATACTTTGGGGTTTACTTCTGAGTAGAAACGCATAGGGCTGGACTCTTAAAAGCTCAGCAGGACAGCTGGCAATGGGGAGGGCTGAGTACAGATCGAAGGGGAAGGGATTGATAACTGCTGCCTTAGTTTCCTTCCATTCAGAAGTGTCAGGCTGCAGTGTATTTGTGTAACTCTATGGAATTTAGCATAACACGTTTTTTGTTAATCACACCGAGCCACAGAACGGAACTAACATGGATAAATAGTCTCCACCTGTATATTGTAGTATCTGTGTATAAACAATTACAATATGTTAAGATTCGAGATGTCAAGATGCAATTCTGTTACTCCATTAAATTATAATGGAGGACCTCATCCCAGCTTCTTGGGTACACTTGCTGCTCCACTAAGGATGCATCATAGCTCAGTGCTAGACCAGCTGCTTTGCTTGCAGAAGTCACGTCATTAGGTGTGATTAAAGCTGTGCCTTGCCAGAAGAAGTTAAATGGGAGTAAACCTGACTGGGATTTGGATGGGAAACTTGTAGCTGATAAGTTGTGAGAGAACAAAGCCACGAGGAGAAACTATACTATATGCATTGCAATTTTCCTTTCAAAAGATCTTCATTTGAAAATGCTTGTGTTGTGCCTCAGTTTTGGGGCACTTCTTGGTGACCAAAATGGATTGTGCTTGACTGAAACTTAGGGGGCCACTTAGGGGCTACTTTTTGTGAGTTTATGCTATATTTTTAACTCAACATTTCTCTGTGGACCTCAGGGCAGCATACAAGAGGTCTTCACTTTATTGTATCGTCACAATACCCCATGAGATAGGTTAGATTGAGAGGCAATTACTGACTCAAGCAGGTTAGCCTATGAGCTTCTTGTCTGAGTGGAGATTTAAACTTTGGTTTCCCTCCACCTAATCTAACATGCTAGCCACTACGTCACACTCGGTGATTATGTACAAAGATATGGCAGGGTGGTGCCCACATGGTAGATTGCTCCATGGTGGCAAAATGGTGAGGATCATTACATATTTTTTTCATTATTGGTTATGCCTACCACCCAAGTTTTGCCTTACTGTGAAATTACGTCAATTAAATTAATTCAGAGCTCTGAGAAATTATTGTCCGCATTCTGTGGGTAACCACAGATCTCTCCATGCAGGTTCAACAGTGTGTCAAATCCAAAAGAAAAAGAGCATCACAAGGAAGGGATTTCATGGGAACAGAACATCTGTCTGTTTTTGCAGCCTAACAAAAATACCCACCAACAACCATGAAATGAATGGCGTTTGCTCAAAACACCTTTAAAAGAAAACACAGTCTAGAAGGTTGCATGATTGTTTCAGTGTGTGCTCATATAAATTTGTATGTTTGTGTGCATAAACATATCAAAGGGAATGCTTCATCTCTCATGCTGCACTGCAAAAGAATGCCAGTGATCATATCAGTGCTGTGGGGCTCATCAGTCGAATGATTGGCACACATTTTGGGAAGATAGACCCACAGTGGCCATACAGACACAAGCTGTGCACAAAACATGTCTCTTTCTAAGTGGAATGTTTTGGGTGGAGAAGGTCATATGTCTTTTGAACCTACATTTTTGCTGGGTCTATGGGATTCACTGTTCAGCAGCAAAAGCTCTAGTTTTGGTAAAGGGGAATATGGGGCCAAAATATTCAAGCAGAGTGTTGTAAAAACTATAATAAAATCAATGGTACCAAATACTTAATGGTGCCCTAATGGAATTATATCAGATGTGCTAGTGTTAAATACACTCCAAGCCCAAGCCTATGCATGTCTACTTAGAAGTAAATCCCATTATAGTGAATGGTTCTTACTCCCAGGTAAGTGTGGATAGGATTGCTGCTAAAGTTTCATTGCAACAGTAATGGCTGGATTGGCAATCCTATCTCTCACCAACAATACCTAGGGCTACATTCTTGTCTTTTCTTTCTTTGGGAACCAAAGATACATGACATTAGCATTGCTAAACTGCACTGCTTTTGCAAACAGCACTGTTTTTGAGTACTTCTGGCTTTCAAGTGACTGAAGACCATAGGGCCATCTTGGACAATATTGTCTATACTGACTGGTTCTGGTTTTCTGATTGCATGTGATGTGTTCTACTGCTGGGCTATGGTCCCTATCTTGAACAGGCAGTTGCCTAGCAGAGGATGGCTATAATGATCCACTGACTTCTGGGTTAAATGCGCAGTAAAGATTACTGCTATCCAGATCACTCTTTCCTCTTTTCTGATCTTCATAGACCAAAATTAGGGCCTTATATTTGTTGAATTAGCTGAGGATTTTCAAGCAAACAAGGTCAGTATAACCTTGTTTAGTATAACCAGTTGTTTAGTATAACCAGGGCTTTTTTTCTAATGGAACACGGGGGGACGGAGTTCCGGCACCTTTTTGCAGGGGCCCCTCCCCTTCGGAGGCGTTCTGGGGGGGGAGCAAGACAGAGGCATTCGCTGGGTAGGTGCTGGCACTGCCTCTAATGGGACTGATTTCTGAGGAGACAGGCACAGGATTGGGCCCTGAGGCTGCCATCCTATGCACAGTAAGCCCCATTCACTAAAGTGGACTTCTGAGTAGACATGCATAGGATTGGGCTCTTAGGCTGCAATCCTAGGCACTGTCCTGGGAGTTAGCTCCATTGACTAGAACGAGACTTACTTCAGAGTAGACATACCTAGGATTGGGCTCTTAATCCTGGCAGAGATATATATCTGCACCCACTTTCACATGCTAAGGGCAGGTGAAAAGGGATTCTACGTGTGTACAACGTGCTGTCCAGCCTTGCCAGAGATCCTCCTCATCCTTCCCCCACAAGCATGCCCTCCGCCAGCCAGCGTTTGCAGCTCCTCTCCAGCAATGCACAGCAGCTGCTCAGGGCAGCAGAGAACATACAATTGCATGCCAAGCACCTTCCCAAAGACACAGAGTATTCTGATACCTGAATTAAACCATATTTAATCGCTTGTTTGCAAATGTAGCTGTTTCTATGTGCACCTAAGGACCCCTCTCGTGTAAGAATTCCTTTTTTTGTTCTTACTCCCACAGTTGCTTAGAGTAATTTTACTACATGGAACTCATGTAAGCCATTTTTCAGAATCCATTCACTGCTTCCTCTCCTTGAAGTAGTGCCACACTACATACTACACGCTACAAGTGCACCTGTACAGTATTTTTCCCCATGTGTAGAAAAAGTAGCTAGGGGGAAGGGGATGTGGAGATTGACAGCCCAATCCTATGCATGTCTACTCAGAAGTAAGTTCATCTTTAGGGGGGAAGCACATTAAAAAGATTTTATTTCTCCAATAAAAAATGGTTTAAAAATAAATAAATAAATAAATAAATAAATAAATAAATAAATAAATAAATAAAAGATTAACAAGTTGTGAGTTCCTGCACCTTTTCTTTTACAAAAAAAGCACTGAGTATAACCAGTAGTAATAATGGAATACATACAGGAAAGAGGCCAGCCATTGGATCAGCATTGGGCTACACAACTGATTAGGACATATGCTTGATTGAAATACATTTTAACTAGCATATACAAAGAGAAAATCTTGGATTTCTTACCTAATCTTCAGAGTATACTGCTGTGTTAATAACACTACATGGGCAGGGCTGATTGCACAGGACTTTCTTACAGGGTGTTTCATGATGGATCCTATCCAGGTGGTTGATGTACTCAACAACAACAACAACAACAACAGTATTTATATACTGCTTTTCAACAAAAAGTTCACAAAGCGGTTTACAGAGAAAATCAAATATCTAATGGCTCCCTGTCCCAAAAGGGCTCACAATCTAAAAAGATGCAACACCAGCAGACAGCCACTAGAACAGACAGTGCTGGGGTGAGGTGGGCCAGTTACTCTCCCCCTGCTAAATAAAAGAGGCGCACCCACTAGAAAAAGTGCCTCTTAACCAGTTAGCAGGGGTTAAAGTGACTTCCATGTGATCAGGACATTGTTGAAAGGTCACCAACATGAGCTACAAAAGGAGGGGAAAGAGCAAAGGTTTTTGTTTACTCCAGACATAGAAATCTCTGACTCTTCTGCTTGAACTTAGACAACTGGCAACCATATGTGAAAGCAAACAAAGTTTTACTACTTGGCTCATAAAGAGATCCTTCTCAGATCTTTATTTCTTTGCCAGTTGGCTATGGAATGAAAAAGAACAATAGATTCAAGATAATGTTATTTGCATTTGTGATGAACGCAAGGACTATCTACCTTGCATTATCCTAAAAAAAAAAAAGAGAGAAAAATTAAACCACATTTTTAATTAACTGATAAACTATTAATCAAATTTTTGCAATGTTAGGTGACACATTATTCATTTAGATAGAATGACTGTGAACTTAACTAATCAAATCTGATTTGCTCACATATGCTTGATTGAAATACATTTTAACTAGCATATACAAAGAGAAAATCTTGGATTTCTTACCTAATCTTCAGAGTATACTGCTGTGTTAATAAGGGCAGTATTTTTTTTTTAGATGAGACCACCATTTCTTAATCTGCATATCAAAATCAAGAGCAACTTAATTGCAAAACACATATTCCTGAAATCTAATCATTATACTGCTTTAGGGTATTTTATTGAAGCACGTTAAATTATGGACAGAATATTAATGATGAAGCTAATCAAACCCAATTAGTCACTTCTAACAATAGTCCCATAAATATACAAGTCAGGTACTAAAGTACCGTAGGTAAGGCTTTAATTTTTTTATAACAAATTCATATGGTATTTATGAATTACATAGTTGTTATTTTTAATCTAAAAATCTAGGACAGGTCATTTCAAAGGAAAATGAAGAGGGAAAGAAGACAAATGAATCTCTTTCATAATATTTAGATTGAAGATATTGGGTTTTCTAAATAGAAATAGGTGTTTTGCTGTCATATTACTGATGTGCTGGGGAATAACAGTTGGAACTATGAGTAAGCAAAAATGCATTTAGGAATTGCATTTAGGAATCATGCAGGTTTTGAATCTAAATATCAATGTTGTACACATAACAGTGTCAGGGGTTTGGCTTTCAGTCTTCGAAGCCAAACCAGTGTACACTGCTTTTTACCACATTTGGAGGAAAAAAGGAATATTGTCCAGAATCAACAGAGAAGGAACCTGCAAAACTGCTGAACTGAGCCAGGTCATTGAGCCCAGTGTATCTCCAAGGGTAGCAGCTGCCCAGGTTATCAGCTGGGATTTTCATCCACCCCTGCTATTTGAGATTCTTTATCTAGAGTTGCTAGGGATTCAACCTGTCCGTGACAGATCAGGAGAGAGGTCTTGGGGTAGTGGTGGAAAGGTCGATAAAAGTGCCAACTCAATGTGCGGCGGCAGTAAAGAAGGCCAATTCTATGCTTGGGATCATTAGAAAAGGTATTGAGAACAAAACAGCTAATATTATAATGCCGTTGTACAAATTGATGGTAAGGCCACACCTGGAGTATTGTGTCCAGTTCTGGTCGCCACATCTCAAAAAGGACATAGTGGAAATGGAAAAGGTGCAAAAGAGAGCAACTAAGATGATTGCTGGGCTGGGACACCTTCCTTATGAAGAAAGGCTACAACGTTTGGGCTTCTTCAGCCTAGAAAAGAGGCGCCTGAGGGGGGACATGATTGAGACATACAAAATTATGCAGGGGATGGACAGAGTGGATAGAGAGATGCTCTTTACACTCTCACATAACACCAGAACCAGGGGACATCCACTAAAACTGAGTGTTGGGAGAGTTAGAACAGACATAAGAAAATATTTCTTTACTCAGTGTGTGGTTGGACTGTGGAACTCCTTGCCACAGGATGTGGTGATGGCGTCTGGCCTGGACGCCTTTAAAAGGGGATTGGACAAGTTTCTGGAGGAAAAATCCATTACAGGTTACAAGCCATGATGTGTATGTGCAACCTCCTGATTTTAGAAATGGGCTATGTTAGAATGCCAGATGCAAGGGAGGGCAGCAGGATGCAGGTCTCTTGTTATCTGGTGTGCTCCCTGGGGCATTTGGTGGGCCGCTGTGAGATACAGGAAGCTGGACTAGATGGGCCTATGGCCTGATCCAGTGGGGCTGTTCTTATGTTCTTATGGCCTTTCTGCATTTCTTGGTTGGAGCTGGGTGACAGCACATGGAATGTAGGCTGTCCAGGTCAGAGGTGTCCAAAAACTTCAGATTTCTTAGGCAGGTCATGGTGACGTCATACAAATCTCAGTTCTTGAAAATGGGTGGTGGTGGTGGTGGATGGGGAATCTGATACAAGACTGCAGTTCCGCAGTAAAGGCTGATAAAGGACATAGCAGAAAGGGGCAGAGTCTAGTTACAGCCAAAAATGGACTGAGATTATCCTTTGCCACCCATTCAGTTGAAAAAACAGAAAAACTTGGAGAAACAGAGTCATTTTGGGTAAACTGGCTACCTTAATAGGCTGCCATCCCTCAAGCTACCAGCTCAATGCTTTCCATGGGCTCAAGTCGTCTGAACAGGGCCTGGTTTTAGAAATTCTGATTGGCAAACCTTTAAACATTTATTTATTTAAAACATTTATATGCCGACTTTCCTATGCTCAAGGCAGTGTAACTATAGTCATTACGTGTAATCTATAATCAACATAACTATATAGTCTTATCCACATAAGACTATAATCAACATGTGATTATAATCATGTTACCCAGGACCATAGTGCTATCTTCCAAAAGATCTCTTATGTATTCATTTGCAAGACTGTGCAAAAACATTGCCAGGCAAAATTGGTGGTGTGATTGTTTTTCAAAGTTTATAAAAGATTGTGTTTGTGCTCTTAAATCACTTCGCAGGCTTTTAAATTTATTTATTTTTTTAATAAATGCCACCCACAGAATTTGCTTCATTATTGGCATAAAGAAGAACAGAGTCTGTGGTTTCTCTCAATTTGTTTCACAGCCTCACTACAGTTCCTGTTTTTAATAAAGATTAATGCAACGCTCAGTAGCGTTTGGAAGTTGACTGGGAAGAATTAAACAAAACTGGTAGGGAGTCAGTAAATAGGAGATGCCTTGGGCAAGAGAGCACGGTTTGTTAGAACAGAACAGATGGCAAGGAACAATGCGAAAGGTGAAAGAAATAAAAGAAGTAGTGGGCAAATACTAAGGGAAATAGATTGAATTTTAGCTGTTAAGAGCACCGAGTTTGTTAATGAATATATTTTATATCAAGTGAATCAGGAAAATATATTCAAAGGGCTTGCATCCTTGTCAGGAATGAATGTGCAAATAAAAGGATAGGTAGGAGTTTTAAAAAAATAAACAGAGTAACAATGGAACTTCAGCACTGAGGCTGATTAATCTTATGCTTGCCTTCAGGCAAGAATCTGGGTATTTGCCATTCTTCCTCTGCTTGGGTGAGGCACTAGCATGAATTCAAGATGTCCCAGGCAAGCCATTTGGTGTACCTTATTTATCAAGGACATCTTGTTCCAGTGCTCCCTTAAAGTGAAGGCACAGCCATGGATATTTGGATGTTATCTCCCTTGTTTGCAAATAGATTGCAATCAAATGCAGTTGGTGAGATCACGAAGTGCCTTCCATTGGAAATGAGGAAGAAAAAGAAGGGAGCCCTTCAAAGCATCTATCTGAAGCTCTGGAAAGAAGCGGTATGGAGTACAGCAGTTTGCAGCATTGCAAGGGCCGTCACACTAGATGAATTTAGTTCATTCACAGGCACTATAGAGAAGGCATAATGGGTAGCCCAATCCAGTGCTGGTGCAGCAGGGTTGCATGGCCGATGCTGTGTCCAGCACTGAAACTGAGGAGGTCGAACGTCTCCTTGGGATAAGGGAACATTTGTTCCCTTACCCCATGTTGAGCTCCAGCCTTCCCAATAGGGCTACTTGAATCTGCACCAGCATAATTGCTAGCGCAAGTCCAAGAAGCCCCATGTAGGGTCTTAGGCCCAGGATGAGGGTTAGGATATGGTGGAGGCCTCCCTGGTTGACTGCCCCCCCCAGCCTGATCCATCCCCTGATCCACCCATCCCTGCCCTGTTGCACACCTCCCCGCCTCTCTTCCACCTCTCCTTGCCTTTGTTCCACATAGAGCAGCCCTTACCTGCTGGCGATTCAGCACTGGCAGGATGGCGTAGGCCTTCCCACAAGTGCTGCTTACTCTCCAGGTGTTGAAACTGCTTTATGGTGCTTTTATAACACCCAGAGTTGGTGCAGTGGCCATTGCGCTGACGCTATGACTCAAAAAGATTGGGGTATAAATTATTTTAAAACAGTGTTTTGATTACCTGTTCAAAATAAACCCTGATAAACCCTGACCCCAAGAAGTTACAAATGTTGCTAATTTTGTTTATTTAATATATGCCCCATCTTTCTTTCTTGAAACATAAGGTTGCCTGTACTGTATAGGGTTCCCTGCTGGTCTCCCATCCAGGCACTAACCAGACTGGCGTAGCTTCACCAAGGATACACCATGGTTTGTGCTTTCAGACAACATCTCAGGTAAGAAAGATGCATTTTCTGTTCAGCTGACTTCAGAGCCATAAGTGGCCCCTTTCTCAATAAATATATTTACAACATCAGTAGGAGCAGTCAGGTACTGCATTTGAAACATTTTTCAAAGGACCTGAACTGAGAAGCATGAGGCTCCATGGGAGGCAAACTGAGAAATTTACCTAGGGGCATATGTTAACATTCTCCAATGATTTATGGATTCACAGCTGCATCCCTAACCATAAAGACCTTGTGTATCAACTTCAAGATGGCAGGTCTGATCCATTTACACCTATGTCCAGGGTATGTTTACTCTCTTGGGCTTGCACCTGATAGTACACGAGCCTAGCAGATGGAATATCACTTAGAGCTCAATCCTATGCATGTCTACTCAGACATAAGTTCCATTGTAGTCTATGGGGTGTACTCTCAGGTAAGTGTGAATAGGACTGCAGCTTTCAGCCCAATTCTGAGCTGCCCAGTGCACGGGGCTCCAAGCAGTGCAGAAAATGGCTGCTGCTACATTCAGTGCTCCCCAGGCAGCCACCACTGCCTCCTTGGGAGAAGGGGACTTTTGTCCCCTTCCCCCACATAAAGCGAGTAGCCCCATTCTACAATGACCCAAATGTTGGCATAGAATGAAGAGCCTCCATGTTGGGCAGGTGGCCCAACACTGAGGCTCAGCAAAGCTCCATGGGTCTCACTTCCCTCCCCCCTGCTCTCCCCCCCCACACCTCCTCCCTCCACCTCTCCCCACCTCCCCCATCCTAGAACACTGCCTCCTTCCATGCTCCCACCTACCTCTTTGCTGCCCAGCCATCCATGCAGTCACTGAGTGGTGGAGCTCTGGTGGACCACCAGCACTAGCCCAGAGCCAGCCAGCACTGGGCTAGTACCGGCACTCCACCAGTGCTAGGCTCTACAAATGTGCCTTATGGTAAGCCAGTGCACACACTATAGGATTGGGCCCTTAGTCCAGGCAGTACACTGGTAAAACTGCTGTGAAGTCTTAGGCACTACTGAAACAGCATCTTTTGGCTGATTGCTGTTTTATCTTCTGGAAGAGGAGTGAGTTATTTCTCAGCAACACAACAGCATTCATCACAACATCATCTTAAACCCTTGATTTGCCTATAACAAAACCAAAAAACACCTACAGGGCATCACAACCCTTAAGGACCTTAAAACTGCTTGAAATATTTGTCCCAGGAAACATTTCTAAGGTGCTAAAAATTGAGCACAGATGTAAAATTCTCCTCCTTGGAAGGCTCCAGACTTTTGTTTTACTTACAGTGCCTAAACTAAACAGGCTGCATTACCTGAAATCAGTATTTTAAATACAGCTCAGTAATTCTTGATTTGAAGAAAAAAAAAATCCAGTGTGGCCACCAAGACTGCAATTTGAAATGGAAGACTTGCACATCGGGAATGGGTGTTCTCAACCTTTCCCCTAGCCATGTATTCTGCCAAAATATGCCCCCAGCAGAGCTACTAGGATAAAATACAGGTTGAGACTAATTATTTGTGTGGGTTCCATTCCAAGCACTGGATAAAAAAAAAAATGCACTATAACAAATCAGTTTAAAAAACAAAGTTTCTTTGCTCCAGTGATTGAAAAACAGCCTTGCTGACCTTTTGACTCTAAGAGTCATTAAGAAGACAATCCATCAGCACTTCACTCAGTCCCTCCACCAATGCAAAATGATCACCTTTCTTTCATGCTGGGGGAAGGGAGGGGTCTGCAGGAGAGAGAGAAGGATTGATGGATTGTTAGCCTGCTGCCCCCCTCCTCCCTCATTTAGGAGGCTGTTGTTAAAGGACTGTTCAGTTTTTAAAACTGATTTTAAAGGGATGCTTTTTTCCCCTTCTCCAGGGAGAACAGCACATTCTCTCTCATTTGCAGGGGCCATTCATGTTGAGTCAAATCCATGTATAAAAAATCTGTGTATAAATAGGCTGGACCTGTAAGATTATTCATATCTTTTCCCAAGTGGATGTAAAAGCGGCTTGGAAAAGAAGCTTGCAATGGTTATGGGAAGGAAAGCGTTAAGGTTTCTTTCCCTCTTCCACTCAAAATGCAGATTCAAAAATTACACTGTGCTAAAATATCACCTTGTTTCCACCACCTGCCACCCCAATAACCAGGGCTGGTCTTAGGAAATGCAGGACCCACTGGAAACATTTTTTGTGGGGCCCCATGCTCACAGCCAAGGTCTACAGCAGTGATTTTCAACCTTTTTCACATGCTAAAGGCACACCATCAGATTTTTTTACACCTGACAAGGCACACCATGCTGCTGCTGGTGGATTCATGCCCCCAATGCTCCTACTAATAAATTGCCCTCCTCCAAAATCCTACAGCACACCTGTGGACGTGCATGTGAGTTCATGGACCAAATGGATCTAAGCCTCTGGTTCTCAGACTGGTGGTACACACCACTTCCGGTTTCGTGTCGCAACCAGGAAGTGGTTTGCATGTGCTGTTTCTCAACATTCCAAGTCTTGGGGAGCCCTGCAGAGGGGTGTGTGGGGCTCTCTGCACTTCCTGCTGCTTGCCCAAGCCCACAGTAAGTGAAAGCACCCCCCTTGCCCCCCTTAACAATGCGATCATGGGGATCATGTTTCTGCCCTTGCCCCTCCCCCACAAAGACTTACTTAGGGAGTAAGAGACCAACCCTATCCAACTTTCCAGCACCAGTGCAGCCACAGTACAGCCCTGAGGTAAGGGAACAAATGCTCCCATACTTTGAGGAGGCCTCTGTGATTGCTTCCCCAACACAGGAAGCAGTGTTTACCCCATTAGCACAGCAGCACCAGCACTGGAAAATTGGAAAGGATTGGGCCCTAAATCTCTCTAAAAGTTTGAGAACCACTGACCTAAGTACATTTTAATATAAAATTACATATGACTAGAGTAGATTACCCTACTGCAGGGGGCCCTTTGATGCAAGTCCAATTGGCTTAAAGCCGGCCCTGCTAAAAACCACGTAACCACACGTAACATGTAGTTTCACCACAAGCAAAGACTGTCTCTGGCCCCTTTATGGAGCCACCTAGCTAGTTTTGAAAAACTGACAAGTTCAAGACATTCTTTTTCTTAACAGACAATGTGGGAAAAGATGACCAGTGACACTAATCTAATCTTAACCACATTTCCTCCTACATGACACTGAATGCAGAAAAGCTGGAATTTCCAGGTGATGTTAATCAAGCCCAGCAGAAACAACTAGAAAGCTTACAAATTAGCCATGCCAGAGTTCCCACACTGATAGCAAATCAGAACCAAATTAAGTTAGAGAGGCATTCATTTGACATGGAAACTGTTTCCAGCACTACTGAGGTGCTCTGTTATATTTATTTAACCCCCAAATCTGAATTCAAACTTTGATGTCAACTATCAACGTTGGTATAATTATAAACATTCCCCCCAGAGTTTGAAGTTTGATATTCATTTCATCCTGTGCATATAATGATCAATTGGTTAGAATAAGCACTCTCCTGTTTTCTGTGTGGGCTAACTGCTAATTATGTTGTTGAAAGCAAGGGAATGAAAACGCTTTGGCATGTTTTGTGTTACTTCTGAAGCTTCATTTTTTTTTCTTTGTGTGAGATTTTCTTAGCAAAGGAGGAATAAGAGGCTCAAATTAAGTCCCATTCTTAATCTTCTTTATTCTAGAAAAAGCATAACCCATCCCTGCCAGCTTTCTGCCTAAGAATTTCACGGGTTAAACTAAGTACACACTGAATTTTGGCCTAAAGATACGTTTCATATTATTCTTAAGTGGCATCTGCCTGACACAGCTAGATTATTTTCCCTTTGGCAGATTAAATGTAGACAGTTCCAAAAACCACCCTACGGTTTGGTTTGTGTATTAATGGCTGTATAGTCGCAAGTCTGACAAATCACGTACCTTGTAAAATTTGCCAATTGCCAATATTGAACTAGAGCACAAGTGCAACGTATTTCAGTTACTAAACCAAAGATTAGTGGCACACCTACTGGTGAAAAGTTGTATAAATTGGCACAACTGGATCCATTTGCGTGCATTCTCACTGCATTTAACAGATGCAAAATGGCGTTCATTGACATAAATTTACTACACTCTGTCTCGTTTGTTTACTTCATGCTGCTTTTGTGTTCTATTATGTCTGCCGAGTTGATTTTAAAAAGGTTTCAGTGTTCTGTCTTTTGGTTTTTTCCAACACATTGTGAAACAAACAAAAAACATGATCACAGGCATGAATAAAATGTCAACTTCTCAAGCACCTTAATGTCATATACTAGTGAGTGACTGATTATAAGGTTGATTATTTAATTGGGATTTTCTAATGTTCCAAGAGATAAAGCAAGCAGACTGAAAGAAAGTTATAGTGTAAGAACAATAAAAGGTGTAAGCTTACATATCAGGAACTAAAAAGTGAAGGACTTTTGTTGGACGTATGCTGAGGATTATATAAGACACACACTGATACATAGAATAATTCAAATTCATCATCTGAGGTCCATCATGTTAGGGCACAATCCTATGCATGTCTACTCAGAAGTGAGCCCTTCTGTTCAATGGGCCTTACTCCCTGGATGGGATTGCAGCCTCAATGAACCTATGGAACTGTGATTTGTTCTTATGCAGGTTTACTCAGGAGGATGTTCCATTGTGTCCAGTGGGGCTTTCTCCCTAGCAATCGTAACAGTAAGAGATTGCAGCCTTAAGTCAATATTTATCTGCACTGACTGGTAGCAGCATTCCAGGGTTTCAGACAGAAAACTTTCCTTGCTGTTTCTGAAACATTAGTGTTGGCACCAAGGACGATTTGCAAGGGAGAGAGTTCCACTAATGGGGTACCATGACTGAAAAGGTGCTTTCTCGCGTTACCACCCACCTGACTTCAGAAAGTGATGCTTGCGCCAATACAGATTTCTTTGCATTTTGCCACCTGTATGATATTTTATTGCACATATCATTCAGAATTATTCCTGAGTTCCAGATTTGGAAATTAAAGAAGTTACACAGAATGAAATTGGAGTTAAGAACAAAAGAAAGAGAAAGCGGAAGGTATCAGTGAGAAGAATGGGACAGATTGGTTAAGAAACACAAGTGCAAAGGGAAACATGCCTAAGACTGAGACATGGTACAGATGGCCACAGAAACATCAGCAACCGTGGGAGGTGATGGAGGAGAGGAAGAGGCAGCAGGGTGAGGATCCACTATTACAATCTCCAGTTGCTGTTGTCTCCTTAAGTGTAGACTATGCTCTTATTATTATTATTTTTTTTTTCACATTTTTATAGCGCCCTTCCTCCAGAAAGCTCAGGGCGGTGTACACAGCTGCTCCCCTCCTTTTGTGCTCACAATAACCCTGCAAGGTAGGTGAGACTGAGAAAAAGTGACTGGCCCAAGGTCATCCAGGAAGTTTCATGGCTGAGGGGGGATTCAAATCTGTATTTTCCAGGTCTAAGTCTACCTCCCAAACCACTACATCACTCTGGCTCTTCCCTCTCACAGCTATAGAAATACCAAAATACCTCCTAGTGGCCCTGGGAGAAGAGTGTTATATTTTAATGTAATTTTTAAGTTTGCTTCATTCTTTTAATTCCCCATGCCATTTTTTTTTAAGAATATGAGCCTCTTGGGGACAAGTGACTATTAGTAAGAGGTCGGGGGGAAATGCTGGGCCTTGGATTCCTCCTGATGGGAAGAGGAATAACTGAATATAAGTATTTGGAATAAATAAACCTAAGCTAGCTAGCTTAGCATGGTAGAACTTAAAAAGGGACCTGGTTTTCAAACCAATAACTGCAAAACTAGAAGCTACTATTTCCCAAATGATGAGGCCTCAGTGGATGAGATGCTCAGCATAAGAAATGTCTACTCTAGATCAGGGGTCTCCAAACCCCAGCCCGGGGGCCAGATGCGGCCCGCAGCGAGCCTCTTTCCAGCCCATGGCCAGCCTCTTGTTCCCTGAAAGCTTCTGGCCCACTCAACTGAACATGACCAGAACTGTTCTCTGATTGCATCTAGAGGGTGTTCTGAGGGCCGGAGAGGCTGAGTGAATGAGCCCATTCATTCATTTATTCATTCACCTAAGTTCCATCTCTAATTTATTTATTTAATTTTTATATTTAATTTTTTTTTCTGGCCCTCAGCACTGCGCCAGATATTTCATGCGGCCCTCCAACCAAAAAGTTTGGAGACCCCTGCTCTACATCAATGCAGCATTAAAGACTACAATCCTACACACAACATGAGCCCAACCAAAGTCAGTGGCACCTTAAAATAAGCACATATGAGGTTTGCCTCCCATTCCCAGGTAATTCTAAGCAAAACTGGATGACTCATTGATCATACAATTTGGCTTTTCTTGCAGCAAATGGTAGTATTTCAGGTATTTCAGGTACTGAAAACTTGAGAAATCAAGATTTATATTCTTCACTGTTCCAGAGTTTCCTGTTCTTAGAGTGTCTGAAAGTTGTACTATTTACAAAAAACAAAAAAATGGCAAAGCGGAGAATAGATTATTATGCATCTTCCTGGAATGTAAGTTTATTAAAGGCAGAATGCTCAAGGAGAAACTTGCCAGGTTTTACTGTTACAATTGCCTGTTACAATTTCATGGAACTTCAGGCCAGGTTGAGATTGCAATCCTGAGCAGTCTAAGGAGGAAAGTTTGGCTGAAATTGATTGGTCTATACGATTGCGCTGGAAGCATCTTTGTGAAGTCTGCGGCTGAGGAGATTCTCTATCCTGAAGCAAAGGTGTATCAACCAGCAGGATAATTCCATTCCATGATTTTTGTACTTTTTCTTTAAGAAGATGAAGCTTTTGCATAGCTAAGGCATCTGGTGCCCGGGTCACAGAAAATATTTGTGCCACCTCCCACAAAAAAATTTTTTGTTTTAATTTTAATTTTAAAACAAAAATTAAGCATGTGTGTGTATGTGTGTGTGTGCATACTTTAAAAATATATTCTTCAAATTAAAATATAGAACTCAGGACATATACAACACTGTAGTGCAGTGTTTCTCAAACTGTGGGTCGGGACCCACTAGGTGGATAGTGAGCCGATTTTACGTGGGTCCACATTCATTTCAATATTTTATTTTTAATATATTAGATTTGATGCTACCATGCTATGTGACTGCATTTGGGGAAATGTTACAGACCTAGGACACAATCCTAACCCCTTATGTCAGTGCTTTCCAGCATTGGCATAGCGGTGCCAGTGGGACATGTGCTGCATCCTGCAGTTGGGTGTCACTCATGGAAGGGTGTCCTCAAAGTAAGGGAATGTTTGTTCCTTTACCTCAGAGCTGCATTGCCCTTATGTCAGTGCTGGAAAGCACTGACATAAGGGGTTAGGATTGCGCCCTTATACTTTTAACAAGCTGCTATGTATGTTCTTTTAACAATGATAGTCAATGGGACTTACTCCTGGGTAAGTGTGGGTAGGATTATAGCCTAGGATTGTTAAAAATGTTCCTGCTTGATGATATCACTTCTGGTCATGACATCACTTCCAGTAGTCCTGACAGATTCTCATTCTAAAAAGTAGGTCCTGGTGCTAAAGGCATGAGAACCACTGCTGTAGTGTAACGGTAGTTAAACCCCAGAATCTTTATGACCAAGTATATTCTAGGCTACCAATATAAGCCAAGCATATCCCTGAGAATCCCAGCAATATACCCCACTCAAAATCAATTTTTAAAAAGTACTTATTCTCCAAATAATTCTACATAGGAGAAAACCAAAATGTTTTCAATAACAGAATATTGAAATTGCCACAGAACCAGTAAAAGAAATTTCTTAAAACTAACTTCCTCTTGCTGGGATATTGCAGAGTCCCATATCAAAATCAGCCAAATCCACAACCCTTGATTATCCACAGCTACTCATAACTGTCACTCCAGAAGTGCATTAAAAAATACATAATAATTACCTAAGATCAACATTAGCTACAAAATTGGAAAACAAAGCCAATATGCTAAGTATCAATGACAGCCACTCTTTATAGCCTTCATAGATCTCAGGAAGGCTTTCAACGTGGTCAGCAGGGACGGCCTTTTCAAGATTCTCCCCAAGACTGGATGTCCACCCAGGCTCCTCAGCATCATCAGGTCTTTCCACGAGGACATGAAGGGCACTGTAGTCTTTGATGGCTCAACATCAGACCCCTCTGACATCCGAAGCAGAGTGAAGCAGGGCTGTGTTCTCGCCCGGACCTTATTTGGGATTTTCTTCGCTGTCTTGCTGAAGCAGGCCTTTGGAACTGCAACAGAAGGCATCTATCTCCAGACCAGATCAGACAGAAAGCTCTTCAACCTCTCCAGACTGAGAGCAAAGTCCAAAGTCCAGCTGAAATATCTGCATGACTTCCTCTTTGCCGACCCACTCTGTCAAAGATCTCCAGCAGCTCATGAATTGTTTTAGCAGGGCCTGCCAAGACTTTGGACTGACAATCAGCCTGAAGAAAACACAGGTCATGATTCAGGATGTGGACTCACCTCCCTGCATTACAATCTTTGCTCATTAACTGGAGGTTGTCCATGACTTTGTGTACCTTGGCTCAACGATCTCCAACACTCTTTCTCTCGATACCGAGCTAAACAAACGCATCGGTAAAGCAGCTACCACGTTTTCCAGACTCACAAAGAGGGTATGGTCCAACAAGAAGCTGACGGAACATACCAAGATCCAGGTCTACAGAGCTTGTGTCTTGAGTACACTTCTGTACTGTAGCGAGTCATGGACTCTTTGCTCACAACAGGATAGGAAACTGAACGCTTTCCACATGCGCTGCCTCTGATGCATCCTCGGCATCACCTGGCAGGACAAAGTTCCAAACAACATAGTCCTGGAACGAGATGGAATCCCTAGCATGTATGCACTGCTGAAACAGAGACACCTGCGTTGGCTTGGTCATGTCATGAGAATGGGCGATGGCCGGATCCCAAAGGATCTCCTCTATGGTGAACTCGTGCAAGGAAAGCGCCCTACAGGTAGACCACAGCTGCGATACACAGCTGCGATACAAGGATATCTGCAAGAGGGATCTGAAGGCCTGAGCTGAACCTCAGCAGATGGGAAACCTTGGCTTCTGAGCATCCCACTTGGAGGCAGACTGTGCAGCATGGCCTCTCCCAGTTTGAAGAGACACTTGGCCAACAGACTGAGGCAAAGAGGAAAAGAAGGAAGGCCCACAGCCAGGGAGACAGACCAGGGACAGACTACACTTGCTCCCAGTGTGGAAGGGATTGTCACTCCCGAATCGGCCTTTTCAGCCACACTAGACGCTGTTCCAGAACCACCATTCAGAGCGCGATACCATAGTCTTTCGAGACTGAAGGTTGCCAACAGTATTCTGTATTGCAAAAATATTAACAGCCCACAAAAATTTCTGAATTCTTATGAGCTCAATTAATTCAACAGCAAAGTGCTTCAAGAACTACTTTTTTCCTGACACTTTAAGCCAAGTTTCAGTTCTGCAAATGTACATTTGCTTTGTTCATGTTGTGGCATCTCTCAATGCTTTGTTAAAATGCTGTTCTAATCTATCATGTGATTCACAGCACATGCGATTCACAGCACAATGTCTAGGATAGCAGTTTTCAACCTTTTTCATCTCACAGCGCACTAACAAAGCACTAAAATTGTCAAGGCACACCCTTTGTTTTTTGACATTTGACAAGACACACTGCACAGCCATTTGGGGGGCTCATATCCCCCAATTGCCCTATTAATAAATAACCTTCCCAAAACTCCTGCAGCATACCTGTGGACCATTCGTGGCACGTCAGTGTGCCATGGCACAGTGGTTGAAAAATCACTGGTCTAGGAAGTCTAATTGTATTCAATGGGGCTTACTGGCACCTGCATATAGGATTTCCGTTCCATAAATTTTAGTCAGGCATCTCAGCTCCTCAGAATACACTTGATTCTGGCCCAGAATCCAAGAACATGGATTTGGGGAGAGGGGAGAACTGGCATAGGGGGAAAGTGTGATCCAGTGGTTCCTTTCTAAGTGTGCCATAATTCTGCCATAAAATTCCACAACTTTTTTTTTTGGGGGGGGGGGGGTTCTAATCTCAGACTACATCTAATTCTGGCTCAGAACCCATGAGGATGGATTACAGGCCTGGGGCACCTCCCTTATGAGGAAAGGCTACAGCATTTGGGCCTCTTCAATCTAGAAAAGAGGCATCTGAGGGGGACATGATTGAGACATACAAAATCATGCAGGAGATGGACAGAGTGACCAGGGAACATCCACAAAAGTTGAGTGTTGGGAGAGTTAGGACAGACAGAAGAAAATATTTCTTTACCCTTTTTTAGTTTGTGGAACTCTTTGCCACAGGAAGTAGTGATGGCATCTTGCCTGGATGCCTTTAAGAGAGGACTGGACAAATTTCTGGAGAAGTTCATTACCGGTTACAAGTCATAGTAGGTATGTGCAAGCTCTTGGTTTTAGAGGCAGGTTGCCTCTGATTGCCAGATGCAGGGGAGGGCACCAGGCCGCAGGTTGTGTCTGTTGTGTGCTTCCTGGGGCATTTGGTGGCCCACTGTGAGATACAAGAAGCTGGACTAGATGGACCTTTGGCCTGATGCAGCAGGGCTCTTCTTATGTTCACTTATTTGGGGGAGGCAAGGAGAGGCATAGGTGGAGGGTGCAATGCAGTGGCTCCTTTCCAGATGTGCTGAAATCCCATACATTTTAGGGAGGGGGTTTATTTCATCCTCTCAGACTATTATTTAGTCCCAGCTCAGAATTCCATAAGATCGATTTGAGGAGAGGCAGGATTGACCTAGATCAGTGTTCTTCAACCTGGGGGTCAGGACCCCAATGGGGTTGCAAAGCCTCAGTTGTGGGGTCACAGCAACTTATCAGAATGAGAAAGGTTGAAGACTACTGGACTAGAGAAGAGCACCACCAGGTAAAAGGGGAGGCATGTGGAGTACCCCTTCAGATACCAGGAGACTGTGTCCCAGTCCTCTTAGCAATTGTACTAAACAGTGCCAGGCTTCATGGTAACTCTTTCTGCTCTCTCTAATGAAAATAATTGGTTACAGTGAACAGTGCTGGGAGGATATGACGGGGGCAGGGAGTGAGCAGACAAGGTCCCAGGAGGGGGGTGGGCTCAACAGTGGGGTCCCCAGTCTCATACTTTTATTTATAGACTGCAGTCATGGCAGGAAAAAGACTGAAGACCACTGGCCCAGGTGGAGGTGCAGGTCAAAGTGGTTGTCTCCCAGTTGCGTGTGCCACAAAATCGCATATTTTTTTTTTGGGGGGGGGATCTCAGACCATGTTTCCCCACTCAGAACTGAGATTTGGCAAGAGGATTTGGTAGAAGATGTGATGCGATGGTTCCCTTCCAGCTGTAGCTGCCATGAAATCTCACGTAAGAACATAAGAAGAGCCCTGCTGAATCAGGCCAAAGGCCCATCTTCCTTTATCCCACAGTGGCCCACCCAATGCCTCTAGGAGCACACAAGAGACCTGCATCCTGGTGTCCTCCCTGGGATTTGGCATTCTGAGGTAGCCTACTTCTGAACTCAGGAGGTTGCATACACCAGTGTTGTCCTCCACTGTGCCACCTGCCAATTGTCTATACTGGGACTTACTTCTGAGTAGACAAACCTAGGCTTGGGCTGTAAGGCAGCAATCCTGTCCACGCTTTCCAGGGAGTGTCACTGAGCACCGTGGGACTTACTTCTGAGTAGACCTGCCTAGGATTGGGCTCCCAAGAGGATGGACTTGGGGGGGAGAGGCAGGAGTGAGTGAGGCTGCAATCCTAAACACACTTTCTTAGGAGTAGACTTCTGAGTAGACATGCATAGCATTGGGCTGAGAGGCTGCAATCCTAGAACACTTTCCTGGGAGGAAGCCCCGCGGGCTGTAATGGGACTTACTTCTGAGTAGACAGGCACAGGACTGGGCTGTAAGTGGCGCAGGCGGAAGGTGCCCTGATGGTCCCTCATCCCAACCCTATGCAGGTCTACTCAGAAGTGAGTCCCATTATAGTGAGTGGGGCTTACTCCCAGGTAAGTGCGAACAGGACGGCAGCCTCTGAGCCCAATCCTCTGCATGTCTCCTCAGAAGTAAGCCCCACTAGAGTCAATGGGGCTTACTCCCAGGTAAGTATGCACAGGACTGCAGCCTGAGAGCCCCACCCTGTGCGTGTCTCCTCAGAAGTAAGCCGCACTAGAGTCAACGGGGCTTGCTCCCAGGTAAGTGACCCTCAGCAGCGGGTCCCCGGAGCCAGCGGGGCTTCCAGGGCGAGCCGGGAGGCCTGCGGGCGCCTCCCCCGCCCGGCGAGGGGCGTGCGCGGCGCGCGGCGCCCTCCCCCGTCCCTCCCGCGCGGCTACCCAGAGTGCTGCGGCGGCGGCGGCGGAGAGGCGGGAGCGGCCTGGGCCGCGGAGCGCGAGTGGTCGTCGCCGGGACGCGAGGGGAGGCGGCGGCGGAGAGCCAGGCCGGCCGCTCCGGGCCCAGCATGCGAGAGTGAGATGCGTCCCCCGGCAGCGGCGCCCCTGCGGGCCGAGGCGGCGCGGATGCGGCTGCGGGGCCGGCGCTTCGCCCTCCACAAGCACTTCTATAGGACTCATTCGCCCGCCGCGTGAGGGCTTGGGCGCCCCGAGCCCCCCGCCCCGGCCCCGGCATGGAGCCCCCCGCCCCGGCCCCGGCCCCGCCGCTCGACCCCGCCCGGCTGGGCCGCCTGCGCGACGAGCACGGCAAGGTACAGGAGCGGCTCGCAGTGAAGGCCGCGCGCCCCCGGCAGACCTCGGGGGGGGGGGGCGGCCAGCGCCTGGGACGGGGTGGGCAGGGCCGCTGGGGGGCTGGCTGGCTGAGGCTGCCACCACAGCCACGCTTACCTGGGAGTAAGCCCCAATGACTCTAGTGGGGCTTACTTCTGAGGAGACATGCAGAGAATGGGGCTCAGAGGCTGCCATCCTGTCCACACTTACCTGGGAGTAAGCCTCATTGGCTATAATGGAACTTACTTCTGAATAAAGGCATCAGCTTGGGCTGCAGGCTTTTTAAATCTAGGCTGTGGTCTTAGGCACACTTTTGTGGGAGTAGGCCCCAACTGGACTCCGTGGGACTTACTCCTGAGTAGACACGTATAGGATTGGGTTGATGCATACAGAGGAGTATGACCCATTGGGTTGACTAAGGCTGCAATCCTAGGCACACTTTCCTGAGTGTATGCCCCAACTGGACTCATTGGTACTTATTCCTGAGTAGACATGCATGGGATTGGGCTGATGCATACATAGGAGTAAGTGCCATTGAATAGGCTAGAACAGTTTTTCTCAACTAGTGGTTTGAGTACCACCAGTGTACTTGAGATGGTGTCTGGTGGTACTTGCAGGACATCTAGGCAGGTGCTGCCTGGCAGCAAGACCAGGAATATATTGCAACAGTAGGAAGCTTGGAGGGCAGCGCTCCAAAGCATGCTTTTCTGTGCTCACAAAAGCCCTCCCATTCACCCTAAGCCTCTTACTGGTGTTTGTCATGTCGTATGTTGCCTCCCAATATAGTAGTAACTGGTGATGATGTCATCACCAGTTACTTCTGGTGGTACTTCAAATAGGTAGACCATGTGAAGTGGTACGGTAGAGGACAAATCTTGAGAAACACTGGTCTAGAACAGTGTTTCTTAACCACTGATATGACAACCAATGGTACTGGACACAATCTCAAGTATAAGCAGTGGTAAAAGTACCACTGGTGGTACTTGAGGTGGTGTCTGATGGTACTTGTGGGAGCCCCCCCAGATACCCTCCACCTCCAATGTAATGCAACAAGCAGCAGCAGTAGGAGGCTCAGTGTAGCAGGCAAAGCTCCAGCGTGCACTTTCCGAATGCTCAGAAAGTCCTCCTGTCCGCCCTGAGCCTCTTACTTGCCTTAGGGCGCAATCCTAACCCCTTATGTCACTGCTTTCCAGCTTTGGCATAGTGGTGCCAATGGGACTTGTGCTGCATCCTGCAGTTGGGTGTCACTCATGGAGGCCTCCTCAAAGCAAGGGAATGTTTGTTCCCTTACCTCAAAGCCGCATGGCCCTTATTTCGGTGCATAAGGGGTTACGATTGCACCCTTAGTTGCGTCACATCTGGCCTGTAACTGGTGATGACGGTTACTTCCGGTGGTACTTTTGATAGATGGAACATGCAAAGTGGTACAGTGGGAGACAGATGTTGAGAAACTAGGCTAGAACTCACTTTTAAGTAGGCATGCCTAGTCTTGTGCTCTGAATTATAAGACTTGCAAGCCTCCCCCCCAGCAATCAGAAGCATAATAGTTTTAATTTCCTTCCCCTACTCCTACTCCCTCCACACACAGAGACACACCCACCCTTTCCAGACTGCTGCCTTAGGCTTCAATTCTATCCACACTTACCTGGGAGTAAACCCAATTCTCTGTAATGGGACTTACTTCTGAGTAGAAATGCATAGGATTGGGCTCCTAGAACCTCGTCACATTAGGTGGAGAGTGAGGAGGGAGAAGTGTGGACTTGTACCGCTTCAGATCTTGGAGTGATGTTTTGAATCTTTCCTCATGCAAAACACACACACACACACACACAACATATATAGGTTTGTGTTGTGAGTGTTGTTACCTGTGCTCCCCCCAAAGTCTTCAAAAGCATATTTTTAACTTTCCTTTCCCACCACACACAAAGACATACCCACCCTTTTGAGTCTGCCATCTCAGAACCCCTACACATTAGGTGGTGTGGATCATTCTGCTGCAGAAGTTGGGGTCATATTTTTGAATCTTTCCCCATCTCCCCCCCCCCCAAATAACCCACTCCAAACCCCACAGCACTTTGCTTGTAGTGAACCTGCAATTCAGAGAGAGGCCTGTGCTAAATCTTTCTCCAGTGGGTTTCTTTGTGACTTGCAGGTGGCTTGTTGCAGGTAGCACTGGAATTTGAAATTTTTACTAATAATAATGGTGCAAAAATTAATAATAGTAATAGCAGGCAGCAGTGATTTGATAATTGTAGTCTGAAGTGAAACAATCCAGAGTGTTCTTGAGACTTACTGTCACAGAAGTGTGTATAGGATTACAGCATTACACAGGGTCAGGGTCAAGTTACATGATCATACATGTGGCTTTGACATTTTTCTGACTGGGTAGGTATTCTTCAATAAAATCTGCATGCCACAGTGTGCTCATGTTCAGTACACCTGCACTCCCAGTGTTTGCATTGCATGTTTTTTGTGACATATCCTCCCTGGAGAGCTGATGTTGCTACTGGTAAGTTGGAAAAAAAAACCTTTTTACCTGCCAGCAGCAGCACAGTCCTGGTGATTGTGTTGCTGCCTTTACTACTGCCCCACCCCTTAAGGGCACAGAGACTGGATTTCCCTGGCTGGGGCATCATGATACCCCAGTTTGGGAACCTCTGCCTTAGTTCTTTCATATTAATGTAACAGTCACTTTCAGTTTTGGGCAGTAATAATAGTTAATGTTGTTCGTATGGGGGACCCCCATACCTGCAGATCCGGTATCCATGGATTCACTTATCTGCATATTAGGTTTGCAGGTCCCCCCACGCATGCCCACTCTGGAGGTAAGGAAAGCTCTATGGCCTTTGCTGGGCTCACATCCACGGCCTCTGCCGGGCTTAGACGGAGCTTTAGAGCTCAAAACAGAGAAACCAGAGGTGATATTTTTAGTTCCTTATAAGGCATTGGGAGGCCCAGGGAATCCCTCCTGGCATTATAAGGCATTAGAAACGTCACTTCCGGTTTTTCCGTGAAACCTGAAGTCATGCGTTTTGAACTCCAGAGCTTCGTCTGAGCCTGGCAGAGGCTGTGGACGGATGTCCACGGTCCCTACTGAGCTCAGAGGCCCCTCCACAGGCTCCCCTTGCTTCCAGAGAGTTTGGGCAGCAGGAACAGGCATTTGCCCATATCCGTGTTTTTGGCTATCCGCAGTGGGTTCTGGAACTTCCCCCTGTGGATAAGGGGATGCACCTGTACATAATGTTCAGAATAGTAAAACTTCGTTTTAGGTAGTAAGGTTCATATGACTTTGAGCTGAAACATACAAGACACATGGTAATAAAAAAAACTAATGCTCTGACAAAACTATTACAAAACTTGAAAATTGTGATGATATCACAGCCGCATCACACACTATTTTAGAATATGAGTGTTAATTGGGAAAAACAAAAGGATTCACCCACTTCTTAATTTTGTTCAGATTATTTTCAGCAACTGCAAAAGGACATGCTCTTCTTAGGAAGGCTGCAGGTGTTAATGCTAGTGGAGTGTTTGTAACTTGGTAGGTTATTCCACTATAATTTTTTCCCCTCAACTTTTCACTTTGGAGTTCTATCCAAACTCAAAATTGCTAATAGGCTATTTTGGTGTTTTATTTCTTTTAAAATCAAATCACTTCAAAATCACTTAATGAAAGGTTCCCCATATGTTTACTGCTGCACCATCTGGGCTATTTTCAGGTCATTACAATCTGTTGTGTAAATAAGTGCTGTAATATGTAGCTAATGTGCATAGTCTTTTCTGAAATGTTGACACTGTATATAGAGGCATGGAGTCAAATCAAATCTTTGCTCCAAAAATCCAGGATAATATTTCCTTCCTCCCCCATCAGGAAAATTGTCTCTGGGCAGGTCACACTTGTATGCTTGCCATTTGATGACATAGGTGAATATGTTTAATTGAAAAGCACTGTGTTTGAAATGATCCTTGAAGAAACATATAAGTTCTGCCTTTGGTTTTAGATGGCTTAGGGCCCAATCCTATCCAACTTTCCAGCACCAACTTAGGCCCAATCCTATCCAACTTTCCAGTTCACAATGCAGCCCCAGGGTAAGGGAACAAATGTTACCCTGTCTTGAGGAGGCCTCTATGACTCCCCCCCCCCCCATGGCTGGATGCAGCACACACCCTGTTGGCTGAGTTGCATCAGTGCTGGAATGTTGGATAGGTTTGGGCCCTTATTCATGTATGTAAGCCATTGCCTGAGAGTGCAGTCATCAGATGATTAACGTGCATGTGTGAACTCGCCCTTTGGATCCAAACCAGAGTTAAACAAGATCAGTGTAGATTTAAAATGAAGAATTTAATAATGTGGCGGTTCTCTCACAAGATGGTGAGCATCTAAAGCTTATCTCTAGAAGGCATTTTAAAGATATTTTGAATTTTTCCAGGTTTTTGCCCCTTTAAGGACTAATAAGAATAAGAACAGAGGTTTGCGGCTTTAACGAAACTTAACACCTGTATAGCGCTTTGAATGTATTATTTTGATGCAGTCCTTAGGACAGCCTTGTAATGTAAGTACAGGCGACCTCTGTATCCCTTGAACATCTGTTCCAGGACCCCCTTAGTGGATATAGAAATTGTGAATATAGGGCAACCCTATCTCTGTAGTTCTCCTATGCCCCTTAATATCATTTAGGTGCTTACCACTGAGATATGTTTTTTACAAGACACTATAAGCGTGCAAGTTTATAGTGTGTCCAGGCAGGCTGCATGCAGCATGAATGTTTGAAGAGAGTAGATTGAATCTCTTTGACGCGATCTGCTCCCTGCTGATGTTCGTTCGAGTCTTTTCAAGCTTTCAGGCCTCCTCCCTACCTTTCATGCTGTAAGCTTGCATGCTTACAGCATCCTGTAAAAAGAAGAAACATTTCCCAGTGTTGACCGTCTGTTAATGGGCATGGGGGAGCTACAAGGAACTGGATCTGCGGATGTGGGGTGGGGTGGGGTGGGGTGGGGTGGATGCCTGAAGTATTATCCTCAGATTGCTGCTGGAGAGCTGAAGCTGGAAAAGAGAATGGTTTGCCTAAGTCACCTGTTGACTTCCTGTCAGAGGTGAGATTCAAGCTTGGGAAGTCCTGATTATCAGGTCAGCCTCTTAACTGCTTTGTGACACAAACTCATTTAGGCTGCAGTCTGTTGCAGTAGACTCTGAGGTGATCATAGTATGTTTGAGACAATTTCTTAATGCACAACTACAATGTATTGGCATGAAATTTGGCTGCACTGGGTGCAGAGTTCTTATTTTATTGGGGGGGGTGCACGCAGTCTTGCTAATAGTGTGGGACCGTTTGCAGTTTTAATGTGGACTGTGATATGACCTGTTACTGGAGAGCCCCTGGTGTTGAGCAGCTTTGATTCTTGGGGCCCAATCCTATCCAGTTTTTCATTGCTGGTGCAGCTGTGCCAATGGGGCGTGCACTGCATCCTGTGGTGGGGAGGCAGTCATAAGGGAATATTTGTTCTCTTACTGGTGCATTGCAGTTGCACCAGTGCTGGAAAGTTGGATAGGATTGGGCCCTTAGGCCGCAATTCTAACCAACTTTTCAGCACTGACATAAGGGCAATGCAACTCTGAGGTAATGGAACAAACATTGCCTTACCTTGAGGAGGCCTCCATGACTGCCCCCCCCCCCGACTGCAGGAAGCAGCACATGCCCCACTGGCATAGCTAAGGGTGCAATCTTAACCAACTTTGCAGCAGTGGCATAGCTATGCCAGTGCTGCAGAGTTGGTTAGGATTGTGCCCTTAGTCTCTGGAAGGAATATTTGCCTGCTGGGATGTTTGTTTGCAGGGGTCTTTAGACAAAGCTGTTGTAGGTAGTTTTCACATAAGAACATAAGTACAACCCCACTGGATCAGGGCATAGGCGCATCTAGTCCAGCTTCCTGTATCTCACAGCGGCCCACCAGATGCTCCAGGGAGCACACCAGATAACAAGAGATCTCATTCTGATGCCCTCCCTTGCATCTGGCATTCTGACATAGCCCAATTCTAAAATCAGGAGGTTGCACATACACATCATGGCTTGTAACCCGTAATGGATTGTGAGAAAGATAAAATAACAGAACACCTAGTAAAGATATTTATTTGAGACTACCTGTCCTGTTTAAAGGTTCTTTCTATCATTGCAAAGAACAATTTGGTTGAGTTGTTTCAGTGCTTGGAATGTTGTTTGTTTGTCTGTGTAGGAAGCAACATCTTTCTACACTCTAGTGTAGCTGTGGATCCTCAAATTTGTTAAACTAATGATAGCTTCTAGAGACCACTGTTCTTAATGAGGAACAGGTAAATCAAATGAAAAGGCTGTCCATTGTTATGGACACATGTATCTGCAAGATATTTGCAGTGTGGAACATTTTAAGAATTTTAAAGTGGGTAGTTGCATAATCAAAGGTTTACCCAGAATAATTTAGGTCTGCTAGAAAGTAAGTGCCACTGAGTTCAATGAGACCCCTTTCTAGGAAGTAGATTGTGACCTTAGGAGACTTTTGGATCTGCAGCCTTAGGAGAACTATCATCTTAAAGTTACCAGAGCAATTGGAAAATAAGTCATTGGGTGGTGAAATGTCAGGATATGCTGTGGCATAGTGTAACCACAGTGAACATGATTGCTGGGTGAAGCAGCTAATGCATCCTAAATGTATGCCTGTTTGCTCAGAAGTAAGTCCCACAAAATTCAGTGTATCATCCCCCAAGTAAGTGCATAGATCACAGTCTTGCACCCTAGTCCAGTCTTGAGATATCTGTGTCTTAGGCTCATTTAAATAGTGAGTGCCTCGCTCTGCTGAGGATCAGGCTGATTTCTGCTGAGGATCCTGCTGAGGATCAGGCTGATTTCCCTTCATCAGACTGGGAAACATTTCTTGAAACCAGTTCTCTTTTTCTGTTCTGCATATTTGAGGCTGCTTTGGGAAGACTTCTGCTTGGCTTCCCCAAGCAGGCTTACGGAAGTGCCAAGTGCTTTTCTGCCTCTGTATTTGTAAATTAGCACAAGCTGATTCCAATAAATGCCTTTTCAATAAAACATTTTTTTTTGCCTTGTGAGTTATTGGAGAACCCATGCGCAAGGTCTGGAAAGGCAAAGATAAGCACCATTGTAAGTTATTCAAAAGAATGATTAGCATGGAGTTGTGTACCTTAGTTTCCCACTGACTAAAAGAGACAGCCTGCTTGATGCAAATATGATATGAGATTGTCTTCTCTATTGAGAAACAGAATTACAGCCATTTGTGTGCATGCACAGTAGATCTTATGTCTACATACGTGTATGTGTTTTTCCGTGCATGCACACGCACATTTTGTTTGTTAGTTGCTTTGAATGTAGGGAAAGCAGGCTACAAATATTTTAATGTTTCATTGAGGTGTGAGCCTGCATCTGGGCCTTACCACTTTAGAGTGAAGTTGTGGGATTGTAACTGGACCCTCCATGCTGTCAGCTTTCCATTAAGAAGTAGAAGAGAGAAGTTAAAGAAATGTTCACTACAAAGCTTTGTTCAGGGTTAAATAGCTTCAAATTACTCACCTCTTTGCTCATATTCAGACAGCTTTCCTAGTAGTAACAGCCCTTAGTGCTAGTAACTATGCTTCATCTCTTCAAAGTAATTCACAGTCATTAGTTAATTACAGCATTAATGGAGAAGTAATTGCCTCTTCCCATTTCACAGATGAGAAAGTTTAACCTAAATGCTTGCAGTTTGCTCCAGTTTGCAGAAGGAGTTATGGTTGGAATTATAGTTAGATACTAAAGAGTTTAACACTGAGGTAACATTTGTTCTAGTTTATCTGCTTAGAACAGTGACACAGGTTTGCTCAGTTTCATGTTTTGAAACGTGAATTGGTAAAATTGATGAGATTGGCTCTGTTGAAAATGTGATATGATTTGAATTATGACCTGTAACTAGGGAATAATTTGCTTCATGCAAGGAAGGCCAAGTGTTGGTAAGTGCAAGCTTCCTTTTAAAAGGCTCAATCTTGAGTGCTTAGTTGAATAGGAATGATCAAAGCAGAATTGGTTAAAGAATCATAGATTTGGAAGGGGCAACTCTTTCCGAAGAGGGGACCCAAGTATGAAATACTGTCTTGATCATCTGAACAGTAATTTAGTGATACTTTGATTGAATGTCTCTTCTGGAGTTGGGATCCTGCACATACTTACTGAGCAGTAAGCCCCATTTAAAACAGTAATTGGTTTTATATTGAAGCACATATGAAGGGAGAGATAAGATGTAAAGAAACTGCAACAAAGCATTGGCAATTGGCTATTCAAAATAATAGCCTAGGTATAAACTGAGGATGTCCACAGAGCTTGCACAGTTGTTGTATTGGTGGTACTATAAAGCAGAGGTGCCCAGACCCTGGCCGAGGGGCCACTTGCAGCCCTCGGGGACTCCCAATCAGGCCCTTGGGGAGCCCCCAGTCTTCATTGAGCCTCTGGCTCTCTGAATACTTGCTAGAGCCTGTACTGGCCCAACACAACTGCTCTCAGAATGAGGATGACTGTTCGACCTCTCACCTGAGCTGTGGGATGAGGGCTCCCTCCACTACTTGCTGTTTAATGTGTGTGATGCAGCTGTGGCAATAAAGGAAAGGCTGACCTTGCTTTGTGCAAGACCTTTTATAGGCCTTGAATTACTGCAAGACCATCATTCATTCATACAAGTTCCATCTCTAATAAATTCATTTATGTAAATTTATTCAAACTTTAAACGTAAATTAATTCTTTTTTCCCCTGGCTCCCAACACAGTGTCAGAGAGATTATGTGGCCCTCCTGCCAAAATGTTTGGACACCCCTGCTATAAAGGATGGTGCCCCCTAGTGAGCTCTAAATAGCATTGATACAGATAAAAAGTGATGAAGCTATATGAAGCCCTTGGTACATATAGTTAAAGGGCATGCAATTCTTCTGAAATCTGAATATGAAGAAATATTCACCTTCAGTTGATTATTGTTGACCCAGAGAAGAGAACTTGTCTATTTTGATTTCATTTGTGCATTCCATTGCATTTCCACATGTGTGCTCTGTTTTAATATCTCAGTACTTGATTAGGTAATGTTAAGTTTGCTGCAAGTGTAGTTTAATAACCCTTTACACTTTAAAAAATATTTTAGCATTCAAATAAACCACTGATAACTGCATGCATTTACAAGCACGTATATTGTTTATGCCTGTAAGAGAAATAAGACAGGTTGTATTATGTTGCAGGGGCATCACAAACACAGCATTTAACCATAATCTGAAAGCCTAAACTGTGGCTAAGAATTGTCTGCACACTACATAAAACCATAATTTGCAGTATGTTTGCAATAACTACTGTTAAGTTTTAAAGTTACCCCAAGTGTACTGTCCCATAAACAAAGGATTCAAAGTTGGCCTATGTTCCATTAGTCGCAAACCCAACTTTAAAAATTGAGTTTCGAACTCTTACACATGTTTGTGTGGAGTTTTGTGTCTATGTCTACATGCATCCCAGCCAGTGATTAATTAATGATCGTCCATTAACTCAGGAGTTGTAGTGATTCCTTTTTTTGCATTTTTCCCCTCTGGAACACTTCCAGTTACGTATGTAGACATATAGGTTAAGGTTTTTCAAAAAATATTTTGGTTTAAGTATGTTGCAGCCCAGATTGGACTGAGCAGGTTTTGACTTAGGTGCAAGCTACTTCTTCCAAACAATCAGTCCTCAAGCCCTCAGCCATTAAGAATAGCATTAAAAGAACAAATATGTAAATCAAACTACACTCTCAAGATACTGTGGATTTCAGTAGGCCACAGGCAATCTGAATACTATTTATGATTGTGGGTGTGCTGCCATAGAGTGAGTTACATTGATACAGAGAAATGCCATACAGTTGTAGGAAAAACTTATTTGCAAAGGTAACTTTTGGCTTCTTGTGGACTTACCTTAACCCTTAATACTGATCTTACGCTCACATGCATGGGCAATGGTGGTAGAGCAATACTACTGGATAGTAGAGCTATATCTGCTCAAGGCTGCAATCCTATACACACTTGGTTGGGAATGGGTTCCATTAAACACAGTGGGATGCACTTCCAAGAAAATAGGCACACGGTTAATGGACAGGCTTCAAATAGTAGACTTTACTTCCTGTTATGCATTGTATTTTGGTTGAGTTTGCTCTCTGCTTACCTGCCTTTTATGTGTGGTTCAATGCTATTGATATATCTCCCACTTTTCTTTCATTTACACAAGATACTGTAGTGTAAAACAGGTCCCCAAATAGGCTCCCATTCAGGCAGTAGGCAAACTCAAACCTTCTTAACTTCAGCACAGTTGCTACATCATGTGCCTTCAGAACATGCTCTGGGACCAATTTATCCAGTGAATGTTTTCTGAAATACATACAGATAATACTGAATGATTTTATTGAGCGCAGCTCATTAGAAACTTGGACAGTGGATAGGAAGTGGGGAAGGAGGGAGGGACATACCTCTTTTGATTCCATCCTTCCGTATCATTTCATGGAAGACATCAAACAAATGAGGATAAACTTAAAATGAACTGCTGTTGCTGATTTTTGTCTAAGGAGTAATGGTTTCATGAAAACAGCATATGTCCATTTGCTTTTCTACTGATGGCCCATTCCCTCCCCCACAAAAAATACCAAAAGGGGAAAAAAAAGAAAAGCATATGCTCCCAATTTACATATTTACTAATTTAAAAAAAAGCTTCCTGGAACATTAAGCAGACTATCTTGGGTAACCTTTAACATTGCAGCTAATGGATATCGCCTGGAAATTTTCATAGAAGGTCTTCTAAATAATGTAAATGATTATGAATATGTAACTAGTTAATATGCAGCTACGAAAGGATTATCATGTAGAGGTTAATGAACACACTGCACTTCACGGTTTGCAGGGCTTTTGCTTTTTGTGCCTTTAGCTCACTTCATGCATGGAAAGTCATGTGCTGGGAATGGAAAGCTTCCTGTTGAGCTGTCTTTTCCTCAGCTTCATCTAGGAATGGGACATTTTAAACCAGAACTGTGTACAATTTCATAACAAACATACAGTATTTGGTGTAATTGTGCCCCCCCCAATTGTAATTCTGTACACATCTATTATTATTATTATTATTTATTGTCATATTCAAAACAGTACAGCACATTATTATGTACCATTTGAATATACTCCATCCAACAAGTAGTAGTATCCCCATTCAACTTAGGGGAAGGCTGGGGTTTCCATAGGAGTAGCTGGCCTTAGGCTCCCCCTAACGAGTTCATGGCAGAAGTGAGATTCATACCTGGGGAGTTCTGATTTGCAGTTTGATCTCTTAGCCACTATGGTATAACAGTTTCATTATCACATAAATCCTTACTAGAGCTAGTGTTATGCTAATATTGCAGGGTGGGGCAGGGGATGAGACTGAGGGAGTATGTCCCAATACCAGTGTTGCAGCCAAACCATAGTGTAGCTGTTGGGAATGACCTTTGGTTTGGTATCCTCTCTCCTCTTCTCCTCTGTGACCTTAGTTCTATCCCTCATTTTATAGTTTATAGTAACTACTGTTTCTAGTATGCATTTCTCCCCACAAAGATACAGGTTAACTTTGTTGAGCGGTCCCCTCTAGCTGCAAGCTGCCTGCCTGTTTGTCTTGATATACGCTTTCAGCTTATAGCATCTGGTTAAAGCAAGATACACGATCTTTCACACAACTATAAACAGCATAAACAAACGTAATGGGCATTGGGAACTGCAAATCCATGGATACCGGGGATGCCTGCATAGTACTGTCAGGTTCAAGATACTGCTTCCTTGCAGTTAGTATTGAAAACTGTCAATAAATCACGGAAAGTTGATTTTATAAGGAGAAAATATTAAGTTTAAGCAGGACACGTTTGTGTTCGCCATTGTAATCCTCAGAGTTTTATAATGTAAGACTTAACATAATAGGATAATTTTTCTAGCTTTCTTGCAGAAAAAGTGACAACAATCCACAACTTGTTTATGTAGTTTGTGAAAGTCAGTAATACAGTATTACTTTAGGTTTCTAAGTAGATTGTAAGATTGCTGCTGAAGGGAAGCTTACAGAATCTAGCTCAGAGCTGAATATAAGCCAGATCTCTCTAGTTTTGCCAAACCCCATTTCTCCCCCCCTTCTGTCCCCTTTTACAAAGAAAACCATCTGCACCTGTGATTTCATTGAAAACTGAAGGTATAGAATTATTTTTTCTGGCAAATGTTCTCATTAGTTGCTTTCACATGTTGGCTTGTTTGTTGGGTGCATGAGAAACAAATATTTGTAAAGCTGATTTTTGAAAACATATACATTCAGATGAATAATAAATACAACTTGCCATATAGTTGCTTGTTTTTGGTGCAAAGAACTGCAGTTTTCTGCAGTTGAATTCTTTCTCTGTATAGGATTTCCACCATCTGTGGATTAAAATTGTGGTTTGTGGTAATTTGCATATGTTCATTTGTGTAGCATAGTGGATAAAAGACTAAGCTATGGATTGGGAATTTCCGCTCTGACGTGAACCTACTACTTTAGGCAAACTACTCCCTCTGAACAGCTTGTTTGCAATATGTGAATAATACTCGGCTTACCTTTACAGAATGTTGTAAGGATTGCAAAAGATAATAGTGAGGTGCTTTGAAGCACTGGAGAGTACTATAGAAATATTCAGTAGTATTTGTGTAATATATCAGCCAACGAGCTGGAGTCCAAAGGATGTTCTGTGTATCTGCAATGACATCTGCAATTTTGCTTAAATGCTGTTGTGCCACAAAATATTTATTCTACCAAACAGTTCTGGTCGCAGCATCTCAAAAAGGATATAGTGGAAATAGAAAAGGTGCAAAAGAGAGCGACTAAGATGATTGCTGGGCTGGGGCACCTTCCTTATGAGGAAAGGCTATGGCGTTTGGGCCTCTTCAGCCTAGAAGAGAGACGCCTGAGGGGGTACATGATTGAGACATACAAAATTATGCAGGGGGTGGACAGAGTGGATAGAGAGATGCTCTTTACACTCTCACATAACACCAGAACCAGGGGACATCCACTAAAATTGAGTGTTGGAAGAGTTAGGACAGACAAAAGAAAATATTTCTTTACTCAGTGTGTGGTTGGTCTGTGGAACTCCTTGCCACAGGATGTGGTAACGGCATCTGGCCTGGTTGCCTTTAAAAGGGGATTGGACAAGTTTCTGGAGGAAAAATCCATTACAGGTTACAGGCCATGATGTGTATGTGCAACCTCCTGATTTTAGAAATGGGCTATGTCAGATGCAAGGGAGGGCAGCAGGATGCAGGTCTCTTGTTATCAGGTGTGCTCCTTGGGGCATTTGGTGGGGCCGCTGTGAGATACAGGAAGCTGGACTAGATGGGCCTATGGCCTGATCCAGTGGGGCTGTTCTTATGTTCTGACACTTCTACACAAGCACCAGTGGTCTCTTAGATTTTTCCCTTCTGCATGCAACTTCTTGTACTGCTTTGGAGTCTACCCTGGAAGGCTTCCTGACTTTCTGGAGCAATTTTTCAAGGGGGGAGGTATTGGCAGGGCTCTGGAGTCAGTATACAGAACTTCTGACTTCTACTCTATCCAGAATTACTTTCAACTCCACTGCCCAGCTCAGGGCTGTGAAGTTGGAGTCAGATAAAGTTTTGCATGTCGTCAGAGTCAGAAGTTTTGTGTACCCACTCCACAGTACTAGATGTAGGGGACTGCAGTGGGAAGGGAGAGCATACGAGGAAAGCCCTTATGAGGAATGTACAGAAGGTCTCCCTGTGGCTCTTGAATCCCATTGTTTTTGCTCAAGACTTAGCTCTCAGATAAATTAAAAACAGGAAATCTTAAGAGTGTGTTATTAAGGGACACAAATCAAATGAGTATGTTTTGATCCAGTTCAGGTGTCACGTTTCTGGTCCAAACTATGTATTATGAGATTGGGAAAGTGTGATATGCCCATGCACTTCCTTTAGCCCTTTCCCCTTGTACAACCATCTCAATAGAAGATTTCATGTTTCTTGATCCACAGTCGGCTGTGAACTAAAATTAAGCACTCTCTCCAAATCAGGATTACAAACCACTCTTAGAGGTAAAGGGGGGAAGGTATTTTTTCTAGTGCATGTAAAAATATTGTTGACATTGTTTTTGTATTTGACATGTAATATGAGGGATGATGTTGACATGTGAATTATGATTGAGCAATATCAAGAGTTCTTGGGAAAGAGAGTTGTGCCACTTGTCTGGGTTGTATTAAAAGAAAGATTACCAAGTTTCATTGAAATTAATGGAACTTAAGTTAGTTGTAACTAACTTGTCTCATTGATTTTAATGGCACTTAGTCATGATTAACTTTTTTTTGGATACAGTTCTAGGTCTGAATCACTTTGTGAATTTATTGGTGGCTTTGTGCTTCCTGTAGTAGAGCTTCAACTGGAAGCGCTCATCTAGAGGGCTCTGTGTATATTTAAAAATATATAATGTTTCATCCAGCCATGCACCACCCTCCAATGTGTTAGATATTGCTCACTGGTGCCCCACTAGCTTGTGAATATTTGGTGGTTTTGAAAACATGTGTGACAGCACTATATACTCTTGCTTCACTGCAATATGTATTTATTTTATACAGGGAGGCCCCATACCCATGAATCAGCGGTTTCACTTATCCCTTGATGCAGGAATCCCCCACATTCCACATAAGTGGAAGTTAACCGCTTCCTGGTGAGATTGATCTAATTATTTTCAAGAGACCAGGTTGCTGGGAGTCAGCCTGAAGATCACCATGAACATCTGAGCTTATAGTTACTTGGTTTAAGAAAGAATCGTTGCCTGGGGTAGATCTTTAAGCAAACAAATGAGCGCATGGGGTGAACCCCCTCTCCATACACCCATTTACAAGTTTAAACCTTTACTGGGGCAAAAATCATCTTCCTTAAACTGAGTGCTGTAAGCCTATAGGCTTATAGTGCTTTAAAGGCTGTCTCTTGGCAACTGGAATCCTTAAAAAAAAAATTCAAAGGATGTCAACAATAATAAGCTGTAGTATCACTTCCTGTTGACCTCTTTTAGTTTTTTAAGCTTTCTAGCTGCTGGAAGTCAGTCTTCAAAGTAGTGCTCAGTTTAAGGAAGAGAATTGTCACCCCAATAAGGGTTTAAACGTGTAAATGGACTTGGAGGGGTTTCCTGTATCCATAGTTTCTGGTACTTGCTGGGGGCACGAATTCACCCCCTGCAGATACTGGGGCACACCTGTATTTTTAAAGGAGGTAGGAAGAAGACTAGCACAGCTATCAAGATAAAGTGGAGAGTGGTGGAGGCTGGGAATGTTTCTGTTTGAGTCTCTACACATAGGAAAATCCAGAATGTGTTTTTAAACTTGAATGCTGTAAAATTTTGATATGGGAAAGGATGGGATGTAACTTCAGTGTGATGATATTGGTTGATGGTTGTTTAAGTGTTCATTACAGTTTTGTAGGTTAAAATAAATTTAAAGAGCAGGTGACATTTTCTAATGTTTTAAACCAAATTGTTTTTGTTTTCTCCAAAAGTTCATAGCATATAGAACTTATATTCACTTATATACTTACATGTATTATGGGGTATTTCAAATGCTAACCAAACTTCCCATTTTCTTGTATATGGTTGCTTAGATTTTTTTGTTCTTACTGACTCAAAGTAAAGCTGCAGGTGAGATTACTGTTTAGAGATAAAGTAATAAAAGAAAAAATATTTCATTGGTGGTGCCTTAAAAACAAGCCAGGAAAAATTCAGTCCTTTTATAAATTATATTAGCTTTATTCTGTAAAGCATGTAACATTGAAAACAGATGTGTAGATTGTACCAAATACTGGTTTTATCTTGTATCATGTGTCATCTCGTCGTTATGGAGCAGGCATTGTTTTCAAAATATGAGTTGGGGAAAGTGTAATTTATTCTGCAGTTATCAGTCTGGATTAGAGCGGTGTGATAAAGTGTACTGCTTAAGAATGAACATTCCCGCACCTTTGCACTGACAAATAAAAATGTATAGCGAAGCACCACCAAATCTGTAAAGCTGCTGTTCCAGTTTCTGAAACATTGACTTTGCAGCTGTGCGCTTAGCCTTGTTTTTTCATGAGCAGTTATCTGTTTTAATGACAGGTGGTCACTAGCTGCCAAGAAAAAATTCAGCACTGGTAAGTGAAAAATGTTTGATTGCATGCTTAAAATACCAATGAAAATAGCCTACGTGTGACTTTTGAAGCAAGTGCCATGCACGTATTAGAAAATTAGCTAAATTTGAACTGTGTATATATTTTGGGAGCATCCTTCTGACTTTACCCTGGCTTATTAAATGGCATCTTCCACATTTCTATGCTACTGCCTTAGGGCCCATTCCTATTCAGTTTTCTAGTGCTGGTGCAGTTGTGCCAGTGGGATGTGCACTGCATCCTGTGTTGGAGAGGCAGTCACTGGGGCCTTCTCAAGGTATGGTAATATGTGTTCCCTTACCATGCGGCTGCCATGTGGCTATACCGAAGCTAGAAAGTTGGATAGGATTGGGCCCTTAAAATGCCATTATAATCATGCTTTTAAGATGTATATACCTTTAAAAAAAAACAAAAACCATAGGCCGATTCTCTTTTTTCCACCCCAAAGAGGAAATCTTCTGGCCCCACCCCCTCCCCCCATATAGCTATTTGTTTCATGTTCCAAGGAAACAGAACTGTCCATTATGAAGTACAGTGTAGCTGGTACCTAAAGAGCCTTAGGAGCTATCCAAAGCAACTGTATTAGAAGTAGTTGGGATAATCAGGTCTCCTGTTTATAAAGGGTTTTTTTGACTTGCGGGATAGATAATGGCCTTTCTCTGGTTTATCCAAATGCAATGAAAATATACTAGTTTATTAAAGCTTTGGATCAACTTGAGACTTTAGAGAGACTGTTATCCCTTAAAATATTATCCCTGACCATTTTGATGCTCGTTTCATGTGAAGCTTTTTTAGTTAATAGGAAACATCTTTGGTAAATAAGTTTCATGTGGCATCGGGGGGGGGGGTATATTCAAAGGTGAACAGTTTCTTCTGAGTTATTGAAAGACAGCACTTGATTTTAACAGATACCAAATTATGCTTCATCCATGCTGAGTTTACCAGGATTTTTTTGTGGAGAACAACAGGAGCCTCCTTGATTATTGTCTGCAGCAATTGCAGCAACTGCCCCCTTTAGTGGAGAGATTAAACTTTTGGTTATACACCATCAAGCATATAATATTTTAAATTTATTTTAAGAGGCTTTTTCTTCATGCCCGAAAGACCTCTGAGCAAATAATTTATAGTTCGTGTTTATCAAATGTTGTTGTTGGTTTTTTTTTTTAGTTTAAACGCACATAAGCTGCAAGCTGTGGATAAGAAAGTGAAGGGGGGGGAATCAAGGCCATCTATATGCCTCATCATAGTAAATTGTGACTATCGGTTTGTAGAAAATAATCTAAAACTAATATGTTTGCTAATGTTTAAAATTCAGAAGCTGCATTAATTTCCAATAAGATGGATATTATAGTGGTGCCCACTGGTGCTCTGGGAGTCAAAAATTTATCAGCACTCCAATAATACACTCCTAGTTGCTGCAGACTTTGACTGTCCAGTGCCAAATGGAGTCTAGCATAAAAGCTTTCGACAGAGTGCAGCAGAGCACCCTAGTCTAATGTAACGACCAGGATAGTACTAAGCTGCAATGGGGATCATGTTACAAATGTCCCCCCTGCCCCCCCCGAAGTTTGCCACCTTTTTGGGGTGATTTTTCATACGTCTTTGCAAATAGGTATGAAACTGTTTGAAAGGGAGTGGGAATTTGGGAACTCATCCAGTTGCTTAGGCAACTGAGCTGACTCCCCCAGCCGGATCCAGTCACGCTTAGTTGACTATTTGGGGCAGAGGGTGGATGAGAATGTCTGCTTAGAAGCTCATAAAATGCACATTGCCATTCAAAGTAATGCAGTATGGCTGGATGAAATCTGGATGTGACTATCTACCATCCATGCCGCATTATTTTCTAGGTGATGTGCATTTGACACATATCTCTATCTTGCCCCAAATCATCATAAGTCCATCAGGAGTGGATGAGTTTTGAAAACCTTTCTGAGCAGCACTGGACATTTGCAGTGCAGGTAGGCCAAGGTAAGGGGCTTCACTGATTGCCTAGGCAGTAGAGGTGCGTTCCTCTCTTCCACCCTATTCCTGCATTAGCCGATCAAGGGGGACCATGACTGTGGACACTCATGGGTAAAACATATAAAAGAGTAGAAGATGGAAGGTTTTTGCACACTCAGGGTCTAACCCTATCCAATTTTCCAGTTCTGGTGCAACTATATCAATGGGACATGCATTGCATCCTGTGGTGGGGAGGCAGTTACAGAGGCCTCCTCAGGGTATGGGAACATTTGTTCCCTTACCTTGGGGCTGCATTGTGGCTGCACCAGTGCTGGAAATTTGAATAGGATTGGGCTCTCATCCCCCTCAAGGCAAAATCTGAGGTTGAATTTTCCCCACAAGAAAATTTTGGTGGAGCACTAAGCCAGGATGTGTATGGGCCAAATAGTTTGGGAAAGATCTCCCAAATAAATTGCACATCTGTGGGATTTTTGCATATGTATGCATGGAGTTACTATGACTCTTGTGTACTATATCCTGTGTTGTCCATTGCAAATATTGAACAACATGTGCTACCATCACCAACCGTATATTCTCAGTGACTCTGTCCTGAGTTCTGTCTGACTGAATAGGGAATCTGTGCCTGGGCCAGTGGCTCTTGCCATAATGTGGCATAATGTCTCCTTAATGTGTCGGACAGCTATTCAGGAAGGAGTGTCGCTCAAAGCAGTTCATTGTTGCATGTGCTGAGCTTGCCTTATTCCATAACAGTTGTGTCTCTTCTCTGCATCATATACTGAGTCCATTGTCTGTCCATTATAGCCAAAGGACATAATTGCATAGAAAAGAGAGATTTTACTGTATTTCCTTCACATCTACCTTTAAAATTAAATAATACTTCCACTTTCACGGATATGCCTAAGGGAGAAGTCTCAAATTACAAGGTTTACAACCAGTAGATTGTGAGAATTTGGACATGTTAGGAATGTCAGATAGTAGTCTTTAAAGTTGCATCCTTCTGAGAAACATTTTCTGTACCTGGACAATATATAGCATTATGTTTATTACACAAACATGCCATTTTTATCCAGGGATTCAGGAATGTCATTATATCTATCCCAAATGGAGCCACTTTTGCAAACTGTAGCTAAGTCAGTTCCCCATCCTCCCCAATAGTTTTATATTTGGAACTTTTTAAAAACGTTCTTAGTAATCTGCCTGACTCTTAATGTCTATTGTCATTAATAGGTAATAATAGTAACTGAATTTGTATTTGTCAACAGGAAGAAGGTAGAGCGTGACTATGAAGCTCTTCAGGAAAGGCTTAGTACGTTGCCTGATAAACTCTCCTATGATATCATGGTAGGTACTTTATTGTTTGTTCACTATTTCTGTTGAACCTTTTTTCTGTTACGTTGCACAAATATAACATTCACATTTTTTAAACCATAGTTAGGAGTTCAGAAGTGTCTACAGGTTCATGAGTTGCTTCCCTCTAACATGGGCCATCACCCCCTCTCAGACCTAAACATGATGCAGTGTTAGTCTGCACTCGTGCTACAACTAACAAGAGTTTGCTTCCATGGTTAGAAGAGTATTTGGAAATGCTAATTTGAACTAACTAGGGTTTGCAGTAACATCAGTAGAGGTGTAATGCTGCAGCATGGTGACTTATGAAAAGAGAGAGCATGTTACCCTATGCAGAAGCAGAAGCTTCTGGTCAAACAATTGACCAGAGGTCCTGGTCAAACAATTCTTAGGAGATTTGGCACATTAAATCTACCCTGGACCCATCTGTAGTTAAGGTATTGTAGTTAGCAATGATTGGTTGTAGACTAAGCTTCCCAGAGGCTTCTGCTTTATGTATTCACCGGGTATAAGGTGACCCAGGGTTACAGGCTCAATTTTTAGGCATAAATTTTTCAACTTGTAGGCGATTTTATATGGTAATTGTCTCAAGACCTCAGGCTATTCAAAAAATCAGATACTATAGCTGTTAATTACCCTGCAAAGAGCTCAGCTCCTGCAGTTTGCAAGATAGCTGCTAATTGCCTAGCAAGGAGCTGACCTTCTGAAGTTTTCAAGCATGTATCAATATAGGGAGATAAATGTTTGAGTGTCTTTTTCTGGTTATTCTTACTTACTAAATAAATAGAAATAAAATATTTGTTTAGTTATTTACAGCTCAGTACTGAGCTGCCCGGGGCGCCTAGCCTCAGCAGCACCAAGAACAGCTGCCGCCGGATCCTTCATGCCTTGGGCTACCGCAAGGGGTACTTTTGTCCCCTTTTCCCGGGTAAGGGAAGCAGCCCTGCAATGGGGCTACTCACTTTACTGCCGACCAAAAGGTCGGCGGTAAAGTAAAGGTGTTCGTGTAGGGCGCTGAGCCCTGCACAAACACCTTGGAACCGGTGGGGCAGAGCTCCATGGACCCGCCTCCCTCCCGCCTCCCTGCCCCCGCTTACCGTGCTGCGGCTCAGTGGTCTGTGAGACCGCTGAGCAGCAGAGGCTGGGTGCCCGCCCTGTGCTAGCCCCGCGCTAACCCAGCATTGGCTGGCGTTGCGCTAGCATGGGCGGTAGCCCGGCGGTGAGACTTGCAAACGTGCCTTATGGCATGTTTGCAACAGTGTGCGCCAGCACAAAGCCATGGCAGAAAGCTCAGGATTGGGCTCTTAGTTATTTATTAGATTTGTAATCCACCTTTCTCCCCAAATGACACCCAAGGTGGCTAGCAATCAATAGATAAAAATACAAAAAAGCTAAAATACAGATTAAACTATAAAAGATAATAAAAACAGTATAAACAATAAAAACAAATATTTCTAAATAATGAAAATAAATATTTCTTTCTAGTTCTCCTTTTTAAAAAGTCTGGTAAACCTAGGTGGGTTGCATGATAACGTGTTTAAAAAAGTGAGTCCCAATGCTAAAACGTTTGGAGACCACTGTTGTGGAGAGCATTAAATGAATGTTTTCCTTTTTTCCTGTCTAATGTCATAAAACCTATAATTCTTGACAGACATACCAAGACAAATCAGACGCATTTGGTACAGTCTGTTTATCGTATGGAAGGATATGAAAGGCTATAATTAAATCTACAATACATAATCGTTTCGTATGAGGTGAAGACGTAGCAGTGGGCAATCATGTTCCTTGAGTCTTGGTGTTTGATTTGAACTTTTCTTTTTATAAAAGGCAAATTCTTGCTTTAAGAAGCTTCTCTGACACTGGGATCTTAGATTGCTGGGATCTATGTGCTTTTATGTGATGTTGCTTAATTTGGGCTACAGTGATTTAACAGCCTTCAGAAACAATGGATGTTTTCTGCTTTGTTCAAAACTAGTGATATAGGTTTTAGGCAAATGCATCTTCATTGACTGAAATGCATTCTGATTTAACAGCTTTTTGGCATTAACGAATTGCCCTTCCCCTCATTAGTTGATTAAATTGAAGATTCACCATACTTGTATAGGTTTCAAAACCTGCTTGTCAATGCTGCAAATTTCTCAAGGTATTTGAAAATATATATACTGAAATATTGATGCAGCTATATTTGAAGATTAAATGAACTTCGTGAGTTGACCATATGTGCCCTTCAGTTGCCACTAGTTTACTTCCTGATTTCATGACATGGACTATATTGGAAGCAGGAAGTGAGCTACCCCCTTTAAAAATCTATATCTCAGCAAAGCAGAACTGCCACTGATAGAGTCTATCAAGCTGTTGGTTGTTTAAATTGGCATTGACCAGAATTTGCTTAGAAGAGTATATGAGGGACCAACAGCCCAATTCTGAGCTTCCCAGCACCCAGGGCTGTAGCGGTGCCGAAATGGCTACTGCTGCATCCCATGGGGCTGGGAAGCAGCGCTGGGACTATTTGGGGTAAAGGAGCTTATGCTCCCTTTCTTAGCATAGCAACCAGGCAGCCCCAACGGGACTCCTTGTATCTGCAGCCTGCTATAGAGCGGTCGCAGATTCAAAGAGACTTGTGATGGGACTCTCGGACCAGAAAGGGGGATAGTATATGGCAGCAGGGCCTGCTGCCATCTTCATCCATTCCACCCCACTCTATCCTCCTGCCATGCCTTTCCCCACCCTCCCCCCACCCTGGAATGCCTTACTCCCTGCCCAGCGAACTGTTCCGCTGCCTGGTGTTCGCATGGAGCTCTGGGTGGTATCTGGCTGGCCTCTGTCCAACTCTGGCTCAGCATGGGCTTACACTGATCCAGCTCTGGCACTGTTGACTGTCTCATGTTTGCAACAGAACACACAGGCGGTGGGTCAGCACAAACCCGTCAGGTTCGGGCTGTAAACTCTCTGCCCTAGTATCTGGGAGAGCAGTACCTCATCTACATGTCAACTTTTCCTCTTGGAAAGGTTGTTGAACCAATAGTTCCTCTACGTGTTAAACACATCTGAATGTAATTGACTTCCTAGGCCTGCCTTTTGACCAGGTACTACATTTCTGCTATATGCATTGGCCTTTAGCAACTGGGAGACACTAGTGCTGACTAGATTAATTTATCATTCTGTTATGTGGCACCTTCTGAGTCCAGCATTGTACTCAAAAGTCAAGAACTGGAAGGTTCTTTTGATTTTGCTCTGTCGGTTTGTCTTTATTTTCTTATCTTTTTGTTACATTGACAGGTACCTTTTGGTCCACTTGCTTTCATGCCGGGGAAACTGGTCCATACCAATGAAATTACAGTTCTTCTTGGGGACAACTGGTTTGCAAAATGCTCTGCAAAGCAAGCTGGTGATTTAGTGGAACACAGGAAAAAGCGTACGTATTGTGGCCTGTATAGATTTGTACAAGATGCAACAACATCTTCTTAACACAAAGGCTAAAAATCTTTCTGGGTCTGAGGCATGATTCAGGAAAGTTTGTATTAAACAAAAAATGAGGATTGTATTGTGTTAACTAATTAAAATGTAAAAACTTCAGCTTTGCAAATTATTTTGTAATCGAACGTGTGTGTGTATTTTGTTGCAATGCTGCAAATAAGTTAATGAAAAGACAGTACTGATTACATTAACATATGGTACTGTAGTAGTTGCAGTAGGCACTCTTTCATACAAATATTGGCACCATTCAGAATTGACTGCTGGGTAAAAAAAGCAGTATCTACAGATGAGATTTTAAAATTCTTTGGTTTCACACATGCATTGTTTAATGTGATGCTTCTGTTCAATGAGTGATTGGAGGCATTCATCCTGGTTATTTTTTCTATTAGCTAGACCAGTGTTTCCCAAAATGTGGGTTGTGACCTGATGTGCGGTGGGTCGCAAACCCATGTGCTGGGCTGCGATGCGATGTTCCCTGTAGCACCACAGTGCCTTCTTGGGAGCCTCCGAAGGCCACTTATGGGTCGCGCCAAGCCTGCAATCCACTCCATTGCCCTCTGCGGGCCCCAGAATGCCCCATGGAAGTAACATCCAGTTTGCGGACACGACTTCCAGTTTGACAGGAAGCAACATCCGGTCACTTCCATAGGCCATTCTAAAGTCTGTGGAGAGCAATGGAGTGGATTGTGGGTCTGGTGTGACCCGGAAGCATCCTCAAGGGGCTCTCAAGAAGACATTGCTATGATACAAGGAGCATCGTGTCACAACCCACCATGGTAGACAAGGTGTTTTGCAGTACAAAACGTTAGTGAACTGCTGAGCTCGATTATAGTGCTAATTCCTGTAAGGTGCCTTGATTTTTTTTTAACCGTAGCAAACCACAGGGTAGAATTTTAATAAACAGAAGCTTCTGCCTTCATAATTAAGATTATTCCAAGTAGATAATGTCCGTTCTAAGCTGGACCACAGACTGTGGTGACACATTAGGATGTGAAGCTACAGTTTGAAACTGATTTGCAAACAACAGTTTGTATTAGGTGCGATATCTTGTTATATCTGAATTTCACAGCTCATTGATAAACCTCAGTTAGGACTATTGCTCTGCCTCAGGAGGCTGCTGTTCCGTGGAGATGGGAGTCAACTTATGAAACTGAGGGTACAGTCCTGACCTTTAGATGGACCAGCGCAAATCCCTTGCTCCGGTCTAGAGGTGTCGCGAAAGTGCTATAAGGCACTTTTGCATCGCCGTGTGAGGAGGGAGGCCAGTGCACCAGCAGAACAGTAAGGCCACGCCGGCTGAGGGGCTGGGGGCTTGGGAAGTGTGGGGGAGGGTGAGCAACAGATGGGCCCCTGGGTGGGCCACAGCTGAGCGGGGGTGGGGCCAGTATCCAGCACTTGTGGCAGATCCTAAAGCAGACCTCGGCAACCTAGAGCAGCTCTGGGCTGCCCAGAACAGCATCACCTCTTGAGGTGGCACAATTCGAGTAGCCCCATTTGGGCTGCTGTGACGTTAATAGCGTAAGGGGAACGAATTCCCCTTGCCCCGGGCTGAGCTGCAGGCCCCAACCTTGCTCTGGATGCAGCGCAGCCAGCCGCCTGGCCTGCTCCAGGGCAGGTTAGGACTAGACTGTGAGTCTTGAACAGATGGAGAAATACAAGCAGTAAAGCAGGTCCAAACCATGGTTTGCCTTTTGTACCTCTGAACTCAAACTGGGTATGGATTCAATGCTGACTTCAAGCCATGTCTGATTTGCTCTTTTCATTCCAAATGTGATTCTTATCACCCAAAGGAGAAAGAATTGTTGCTGATTCATCACTCTTAACTCTGATTCAGCTGCAAAATGTTGTGTTAGAGGCGAGGCATTAAGTAATCAGTACGTGTTTGTGTGTGAATTAATCCCAAATCCTTTCCATTTCTAAGACATTGAATTTTGCTCAGAACTGTTATGTAGAATTCTGGAAACCTGCCTTGTACTGAATCAGTCAATTGATCCATCTAGGTCTGTAGTTTCAACCTAGACTGTCTGTGGCTCTTCAAAGTATTAGACAGAAATTTTTTTTCTGCCCTCTCTGGAGATGACAGAAATTTAACTTGTGGCCTGCTGCTTGCAAAGCGAATGTCCTACCACAAGATCATTGCTTGTTTCCAAAGAGGAAGGAGTACAGATTCCACTGTTGGACTCACTTTGATCACTGGATTCTGAGTCCAGAATGGTAACTATTACACTATGCACTAAAGAGGGGAGAGCATGAAGCCCTCCCAAACTTTGTTATTATTAACTCAGGCCCCCCAAAACTTGTTCTTATGGTGCTTCTGGTTGACAAGGAAAAGTCAACAAAGACCTTACAAAACAGATTTAACCTCTTGATAAACCACATCTTGCCCAGTTCATAGTTCATGGAATCTACCATGTTTTGTAACATTTTGGGTAAAACAGAAGCCATGTTATATTTTGCCAAAATAAAACTCTTAAGCACAAAGTGCATTGGAAATATTATTATTAAAGGAATTAGCCAATGCAAATGGCAAACGATTGGGATGCTTTTGAAAAAATAAAATGAATGCAACATAAACAAACATAAACAAAACTGTAGCTTTTTAATAAGAAAGACCTTAATGCAGTCACAAAGTGTAGCTCTGATACAGTGCTTAGGCAGATCAGAAGAGTGCTAGCAAATAATCTTTCAAAGCTACATTTGTTCTCAGTATCTAATTGTAATCTAGAAGTTAAACACTGGTTTTAATCTTCTACAGATGTGTACTGAAGACCCCCAACAAAAATACTGTGAAAATCCAGATATTGTTACTTTTGTGCCAGGTCTTCCTATGCATTCCCTTAAAAGCAGGGAAATAACAAGTTGCATTAAAGGAAACTTCTTTCATGTCTTAACACCTGCATGTCAAATTAGCAGCTCTTGCTGACTATTTAGTACTTCCAGGATGTGTTGCTCTCCACCTACAACATATTAGGGTAAACAATGCACTTGTTACTTTTTTCCAACTCTTGTTGAAGAGCATGATTCTTTCTCCAGCCAAAAGCTGTGTTAACGTGCTTTTACGCTATTCATCCGTGCCTTGATTAAGTGTGTGCGTTATTTTTCATGCATTATAACAATATGATTGAAGACAATTTCCTCTCAAAATATCAGTTGCAAAAGGGAATTGTACAATATGTTGTTGCTGTAAGTTGCACACTGTAATGTCTGCTGGGGGGTGGGAATTTATAATTAGATTTCTTAAGTTTTCTATCAAGAGCTTGCACTGTTTTTAATTCACTTTGCAGGTGGGCCTTTCCTGAAAAGGAAACAAGTGAGACCTTTAACAAAATGTTGCATTGTATCTCTCAGCCTGAATGCCAGTGGGAAAATTGCCCTCTCCTTACTCCAGCCTAGAAAGGGAACAAGGAAAACTGCTGGATCTTGTGTTCAGGCTCAGTTAGCCTGAGATGCATGGCTTTCTCGGCATAAGTGCCTATGAACAAGGAGGAGTATGGAGATGGGCAGAAGCTTGTGCCCAGCCTTTGAGAGTCTTGCAACACTCTGCCCCTCTGCATTTCATCCATTGTGAGATCTGCCTCTTGTTCTCCTGTCACTTTGGTTTAACAGGGACCTAGAAGAGAAGTCTTGCACCTGCTCTCATGCTGTCAAGATTCCATTACAGTCCGAGAGCAGCATGTGTGCACAGAGTCTTCTTCCTTATGATTTGGGGCTGGGCAGTTGCATGCCTACCATAGGGTGAGATGGGGCAAAAGCCCCAGGCACCAGCCACTAGGACCCCGCAGAAGCCTCTTTGAGGCTTCTGATGGGGGCAGAAACTGTGCTTCTGGTTTGCCGGAAGCACAGTTTATAGCACCAGAGAACCTCACAGAGGTTTCTCCAGTATGGGCTGTGGTCAAACGAGGCTCCATGAACCTCTGGTGGGGGGGGGCTATCTGTGCAGGGGGGAGGCGATAGCCTGTGGTGGGCGCCATCGTGGAGCTTTGCCCTGGGTGCGGGGCTGTGGAAGTCCGCGGCTGGGGCTGGGGAATCTTGCCTGCTTTCCGTGGGTCAGTGTTGAAAGTTCTATACTTCTGCATAGTTTGCGATTCCCCTGAGTATGCAAGACTGCCTCTTTTGTGGGTAGCCCCATTCTATTTAAAAACTGGTTGGCATGGGGCCAGATTTTGCACCAGCACCCTCCATGTTGAAGGCTCAAGGCTATTTAAGGGGGGGGGGGTCAGACTCTAGATAACTGAGCTTTTCTTTGAAGGGCTAGCACAAAAACTTGGAATGGACTTCTTTTGTGAAGGGAAAGATTGTCACTAGTCTTTTTAGCCCTAGTGATTAGAGTAAAGCTTCTGTTGGATCATGTTGTGGCACAAATGAAATGCTATGTGTGGATGAATGCAAAAATCAAGACTCATGGAGAGCTTTGTAATCTGTTCGATAATCCCTTCTCCTTGGGGGCTCACACATACCTAGTGGAAAGGCAAGGTCATGTGTTTGGCATTATTAGTACAGATTTGTGCCTCATTATCCATTGATTTGGTATCTACTGATTTGACTTACCATTGATACCAGGGTCCACCTTTAAATGTCTTGCAAACAAGGGGGGGGGTAAAAATGCCAAAATCCCATTTCCTGCCTTCACACTGTTAAACTGCACTGGTTGTAAGCTTCTTGGGGTTAAAGATAGTTTTGAAGACTCACTTCCGGGTTTGGGACTCCTCTGTCGTCAATCCAGAATGCTTTGGTATAGGTGCTATACTGCATTCAGCCAGTAGATGGGGTGAATAATAGAATCTAATCTACTATCTAATCTAGATCTAATTAGATTTATTAGATCTAATAGAAATCTAATAATTTCATTAGATTCCATTATTTACCCCATCTGAATGCAGTATAGCATCTGTATCAGTGCATTCTGGGGCAGCAGTGGAGGAGCAAGAAACCTAGAAGTGGGTCGTCAAAGCTATTTTTCTACTGATTTGGTATCCCAAAAGGTGGGCTTGTGCTTTGAAGACAATTTGGTGCATGTGTGTATGTTTGAAATGTTCATGTGGGCAGGAATGTTTGGGAGACAGTTTGAAGAGTGTGTGTGTGTGTGTGTGTGTGTGTGTGTGTGTGTGTGTGTGTGTGTGTGTGTGTGTATTTGGAAGAGGGCGGTGTTAGGATACTGATGGATTCTTGGCTAGTAACCCAAGACGATGCCTGTGGACCCTTGCTTAGAATCATTCTATACATTGCACAGAATAAAGCCGTACACCAGGGTTGTAGGATTCTTGGTGCTTCCTCCATTAAGCATTGTTTTCTTTCCTGTCATCTATTTTACTACACAGAAGTATTTTTACTGTGCAGACTACCTCCATATAGTAGTATGAAGTAGTATAGATTACAGCTCTGGTCCTCCTTTATGCTTAATGTGTAATAGCTATCATACTGCACAGATCAATAGATCTTGCATATCTGTGCAGGATCAAAGTTAGTACAGATATGGGGTTCTGTAAGTACATTATAGGAAGCATTTATGGCCCAGCATGGTTATTTAGCTCCCATGACACAGAATTAAAATTTCCTTGGTCACAAACTAGAAATCTCTAATTTCTAAAGCAATCCAGAGATTATGGCCTTTGGAAGAAGCAAAGTATTGTATTGGGCATTTAATGATTTTTATTAATAGTTCCTAAAGAGAATCATAAGATCAGCTTTAATTCTGTAAAATCTCCTTGCTTCATCAAGATAGAAGCCATAGCTGTAAAGTTTTTAAGAAGTTCTGTTCTATACCACTTTAAGAGAGAATGCTGTCATGCAGATAATTTGCATTTGTATTAGTTGGAGAGGCATACAAGTATAGTTCTATTTATTAGTTTAGGATTTAATTGTACCTCTGTCCCAATTCTTAATTCTTAACAAGGCTATGTTTCATTTTTAGCGAATAATTTGCCGTATTTTCACAGTAGAAATAATGAGAAGTTTAAATGTCTCTAGTGTTTTATGAAATGTTGTTGGTATAACATGATTTCCATAGAGCTGACACATCTTTAAACCATGTAGCATTTGATTGGATCCTAAAAACTGTGAGCAGATGGAAAATAGCAACACATGCTTCTCAAACCTTTGTTCAAGAACTTGCACAAGAGCGTGTGGAGCACTTTTGCCTCTGCTGAAACAGAAGCTTTGGACTTAGTTTCATTTATCTTGAGTAATTCTTTAGTCCAGCTTTTTCTCAAACTATGGGTCCCAAGCCAATTTCAGATGGGTCCCCATTCATTTCAATGTGTATTTTATTTTTTAATATATTAGACTTGATGCTACCATGGTGTGTGACTGCATTTGATGATCTGTACTTTTAATAGGGCACTAAGTGTATGCTGTTATTGTATGCTGTTATCAATTATCATCAGTAGGGCTTACTCCCAGTTTTGTGTAGATAGGATTGTGGAATTTTTTTTTTATACAGATCAGCAACTGCTTGGGAGGATTATAAGGGTTCTTTATTTCAAATAAATTTTTAAACTTATTGTAAACTTTTCATTTACTTGATCTGATTTTGTCATATGGGTGTGTTTAAAAATTTTCCTCCTTGGTGATATCACTTCCATGTCGCCGGCCATGACATCACTTCCGGTGGGTCGCAAAAGATTGTCATTCTAAAAAGTGGGTCCTGGTGCTAAAAGTTTGACAACCACCGCTCTAATCAGTGTGACCTGTGAAGCAGAACTTTTGGGAGTGGAAACCACCTTTTGCATGTGGAAGGGAACAGTTTGGTTGATGTGAAGGGGAAAAAAGGAATTTTAACTTTTGAAATATGGGAAAATGTATGTGCGCAAGTTAAGGCAGAGGTACATACATAGGGTGGAAGCCTTTTCATTTGACGCTTATGATATCTCCTAACTCCTGAAAAATCCAACTTTGTTTCCTTTGAACATTTCTACCAAAAGGGCACATGAAATTTCCCAATACTGAAATGGATTATTGGTTCATCTAACTCACTTTTATTCTGGTGGTGGGGGTTCTCCAGTCATTATCCAGTAGGATGAAAATACATTGTTTTGAGTTGACTTTACTTTGTAGGTGAGAATAAATTTTATTTCGGCAGAGTCTTTGCTCACAAATCAGTCATTGCTTTGAAGAATTGATAGGTGAACAGTGAAGAAAAACATTTCACATACTACAATATAGGGCAACCTGCCTGTGGGTTATGTGCCAACAAGGTTACAATGCAGCAAATATCTAACATTCCTACAAAAATAACTTGCACTGAGTAGCTTTGAATGTCTCAGTTTAATTATGAGAATGAAAGCAAACCATTCTTAAGATCTTGAGTCTGTGCACTATTATTCATGCCAGTAAATTGGCACTCTTCAGATCAACCTGAGAATTTCTCCTACCATGATCACTCAACTTCTGACATAGAAAATTGTTCTTCAAAATGTTTTCTAGTCCTGGTCTGGGGGTTAAAACATGTAACCTTGTTAAATACAAAGAGCAATTTGAATCCTTCGCTTGGCTGCCCATTCTGACGGTCTCTAACAATCTTTTGACTGTTGATAAACAGACCTTTTTGATAAGCTAAACAATTCAGAATTAGATTACTGTTTACCTTAAAGTGACCAATATCTAGTGATTTTGGTTGCAGCTGGTGTTTTAGTTGGCTTTCTGTTCTTCAGACCGAGTTGTGAAACTGGTCTCCATGCTTTAAAAAACAAAACATTAACCCAGTTTTGACCCCCCCCCCCAATATGTGCCCCATCACTTTTAAAGCTTCTTTTCCTCGCCTTTAATTAAGGCAAACAGATATGCAGAAAAATCTTTTAGGGCTGAATCAAATCTAGCATTGATCTTGCATATAACTCAGAAGGCAAGATTTCATATCCATTTGTTTGGTACAGGTGTGCTTGGGTAGGAGGAGAGGATGGTGGATGACATCTCCTTAAGTTCTTGCCTATGAAGTATTGTGTCTGGATTGTCCTGTTTCTCTCTCAGCTACTCCATAGTTTGTATTCAAATTTGTAGTTGAGGATCGGCAACCTCTACTTAATTAATCAAACAGATAATTTATCTTTTTTATAAAGATTGGTCTAGTCTGGTTTTAAGTAATTGTTGACTTGTGCAGCCATTATCTCCAGGAGTAGGAGTTTTTGTTAACAGCATGTTGAGTTCACTGTTGTCTTTAAAAAATGTTTTAGAACTAAACTCATTGGCTGCTATTCGGCAGGCTGAAATAAGGCTGCAAGTCCTGCCTGGAGGGGCTTTCAGTCTTCCCCATCCCTCAACAACAGCTTCATATGTCACTCTGCAAACAGGGTTTATCTCCCCTAAGGTTAAATTATGGGAGGGAGGCCACACTTATGATGCAGGAGTATGACTAAAAACCCTTTAATGCCCTTTTGAGGCCCTCCCTGGGCCTCCAAAAGCCTTTTAAGTCCTTAGAACAGGGATGCTCACACTTTTTTGGCTTGAGAGCTACTTTGAAACCCAGCAAGGCCCGGAGATCTACCAGAGTTTTTTTTTACAATGTTTGCGCCATCATAACATATAACATTT